>NC_139834.1:30490187-30661504 GCF_963691815.1 Echiichthys vipera
CTAAAAATAGAAGCAAAACTACCACAAAAAGATACAAAATGACTAAAAGCTTCAGACGAAGGACTTGTCTCTGTACTTGTCTTACTAGATCTTAGTGCTGCCTTCGACACTATTGACCATCACATCCTGCTACACAGACTAGAGCATCTGATCGGCATTAAAGGAACCGCACTGAGCTGGTTTAAGTCATATCTATCAGATAGATCTCAGTTTGTACATGTTAATGACAAATCCTCCATGCACACTAAAGTTAGTCACGGAGTCCCACAGGGTTCTGTCCTTGGACCGATTCTTTTCACCTTATATATGCTTCCCTTAGGAATTATTATAAGGAAGCACTCCATACATTTTCATTGTTATGCTGATGATACACAATTATATTTGTCGATCAAACCAGAAGAAACCCATCATTTAGATAAACTTCAAATGTGCATTAAGGAAATAAAAAGCTGGATGACCTGCAATTTCCTGATGTTAAACTCAGACAAAACTGAAATTATTGTACTTGGCCCCAAAGGCCTCCGAAATTCAATAGCTAAAGACATTGTTACTCTGGATGATGTTGTGTTGTCCTCCAGCACCACAGTAAGGAATCTGGGTGTTATTTTTGATCAGGATATGTCCTTCAATTCTCACATAAAACTAACGACAAGGACTGCATATTTTCACCTGCGTAATATTGCAAAAATTAGGAACATTGTGTCTCAGAAAGATGCAGAGAAACTTGTTCATGCATTTGTTACTTCTAGGCTGGACTACTGCAACTCCTTATTATCAGGCTGCTCCAATAAGTCTGTTAAGAGTCTCCAGTTAGTCCAAAATGCTGCAGCTCGTGTACTAACTAAAACAAATAGAAGAGAACATATTTCTCCTGTATTAGCTTCTCTGCACTGGCTACCTGTAAAATCTAGAATAGAATTTAAAATCCTTCTCCTTACGTACAAAGCTCTTATTGGTCAGGCTCCGTCGTATCTTAAAGAGCTCATAGTACCGTATCACCCATCTAGATCTCTGCGCTCTGAGAATGCAGGGCTACTCGTCGTTCCTAGAGTCTCCAAAAGTAGAATGGGAGGCAGAGCCTTCAGCTACCAAGCTCCTCTCCTGTGGAACCAACTCCCAAATGTTATTCGGGAGGCAGACACTGTCCCCTTATTTAAGAGTAAACTTAAAACTTTCCTTTTTGATAAAGCTTACAGCTAGGGCTTACGATGAGACTTTATTCTGCTTAATTATGCTGCTATAGGCCTAGTCTGCCGGGGGATAATACTTTTCCTGATACTCTGAGCTTCTCTCCTCTCTGTCTGAATCATTCATGTCCCATCAATGCATGTTACTGATTCAGCTTCTTCCCCGGAGCTGTTTGTGCTTTGTCGTCTCGCAGGTCTCTGCTGATCGTGGTGGTGCTTGCTGCCGTGGTCCTACATGACGCTTCCTGCTGCTATTGTCACTGTTACTCATATATACTATCACTAGTTTAATAAACTATAAAATTTGTAGCTGTATTGTAGCTGCTATTGCCACTACTCATCATTGATCATGTTTGCCACCATAATTATTATCATTTTCATATTCTGTCACTTTAGCTGTGCTTGTTTCTACTATTCTGTTGTATTAACTGCCTTAACATATACGTCATATTCACATTACTATAAATATTATAGTTACTGTTAGGCTTTGCTTGCATCTCTGGAAGTGTGTCTGTCCGTCTCTCCCTGTCCATCTGTGTGTCTTTTCTCTCTTTCTCTCTCCTTTTCTTCCTCCCCAACCGGTCAAGACAGATGGCCGTCCTCCACAGAGCTGGGTCTGTCTGACGTTCCTGCCTGTTATAGGGAAGGTTTTCGTTGCCACTGTACTCTACAGAGGAATTGTTGGGTCTATGTAAATCATAAATAAGTCATTGAGTGTGGTCTTTACCTACTCTGTAAAGTGTCCTGAGATAACTTTTGTTATGATTTGACACTATAAATAAAATTGAATTGAATTGAATTGAATTAAAAATAGATGCAAAACCACCACAAAAAGATACAAAATGACTAAAAATAGATGCAAAACCACCACAAAAAGATTCAAAATGACTAAAAATAGATGCAAAACCACCACAAAAAGATGCAAAATGACTAAAAATAGATGCAAAACCACCACAAAAAGATGCAAGATGACTAAAAATAGATGCAAAACCGCCACAAAAAGATGCAAGATGACTAAAAATAGATGCAAAACCACCAAAAAAAGATACAAAATGACTAAAAATAGATGCAAAACCACCACAAAAAGATACAAAATGACTAAAAATAGATGCAAAACCACCACAAAAAGATGCAAAATGACTAAGAATAGATGCAAAACCACCACAAAAAGATACAAAATGACTACAAATAGATGCAAAACCAACACAAAAAGATTCAAAATGACTAAAAATAGATGCAAAACCACCACAAAAAGATGCAAAATGAGTAAAAATAGATGCAAAACCACAACAAAAAGATGCAAAAAGACTAAAAATAGATGCAAAACCACCACAAAAAGATACAAAATGACTAAAAATAGATGCAAAACCACCACAAAAAGATGCAAGATGACTAAAAATAGATACAAAACCACCACAAAAAGATTTAAATGACTAAAAATAGATGCAAAACCACCACAAAAAGATGCAAAATGACTAAGAATAGATGCAAAACCACCACAAAAAGATGCAAGATGACTAAAAATAGATGCAAAACCACCAAAAAAAGATACAAAATGACTTAAAATACAGTGCCTTGCGAAAGTATTCGGCCCCCTTGAACCTTTCAACATTTCGCCACATTTCAGGCTTCAAACATAAAGATATAAAAGTTTAATTTTTTGTCAAGAATCAACAACAAGTAGGACACAATCGTGAAGTGGAACGAAACTATTGGATACTTTAAACTTTTTTAACAAATAAAAAACTGAAAAGTGGGGCGTGCAATATTATTCGGCCCCTTTACTTTCAGTGCAGCAAACTCACTCCAGAAGTTCAGTGAGGATCTTTGAATGATCCAATGTTGTCCTAAATGACTGATGATCATAAATAGAATGCACCTGTGTGTAATCAAGTCTCCGTATAAATGCACCTGCTCTTTGATAGTCTCAGGGTTCTGTTAAAAGCGCAGAGAGAACCATGAAGACAAAGGAACACACCAGGCAGGTCCGAGATACTGTTGTGGAGAAGTTTAAAGCCGGATTTGGATACAAAAAGATTTCCCAAGCTTTAAACATCTCTAGGAGCACTGTGCAAGCAATTATATTGAAATGGAAGGAGTATCAGACCACTGCAAATCTACCAAGACCCGGCCGTCCCTCCAAACTTTCATCTCAAACAAGGAGAAGACTGATTAGAGATGCAGCCAAGAGGCCCATGATCACTCTGGATGAACTGCAGATAACTACAGCTGAGGTGGGAGGGTCTGTCCATAGGACAACAATCAGTCGTGCACTGCACAAATCTGGCCTTTATGGAAGAGTGGCAAGAAGAAAGCCATTTCTCAAAGATATCCATAAAAAGTCTCGTTTAAAGTTTGCCACAAGCCACCTGGGAGACACACCAAACATGTGGAAGAAGGTGCTCTGGTCAGATGAAACCAAAGTCGAACTTTTTGGCCACAATGCAAAACGATATGTTTGGCGTAAAAGCAACACAGCTCATCACCCTGAACACACCATCCCCACTGTCAAACATGGTGGTGGCAGCATCATGGTTTGGGCCTGCTTTTCTTCAGCACAGACAGGGAAGATGGCTACAATTGATGGGAAGATGGATGGAGCCAAATACAGGACCATTCTGGAAGAAAACCTGTTGGAGTCTGCAAAAGACCTGAGACTGGGACGGAGATTTATCTTCCAACAGGACAATGATCCAAAACATAAAGCCAAATCTACAATGGAATGGTTCACAAATAGACATATCCAGGTGTTAGAATGGCCAAGTCAAAGTCCAGACCTGAATCCAATCGAGAATCTGTGGAAAGAGCTGAAGACTGGTAAATGGTAAATGGACTTGTACTTATATAGCGCCTTTCTAGTCATCTGACTACTCAAGGCATACCATCTAATCTGATCTAACCATTCACACCACATTCACACACCCATGCACAGCACGGGGAGCAATTTGGGGTTCAGTGTCTTGCTCAAGGACACTTCGGCATGTGGACCGGGGGGAGATGGGGATCGAACCACCAATCTCTCGATCAGAGGACGACCCACTCTGCCACCAAGCCACAGCCGCCCCAACTGCTGTTCACAAACGCTCTCCATCCAACCTCACTGAGCTCGAGCTGTTTTGCAAGGAAGAATGGGCAAGAATTCCAGTCTCTCGATGTGCAAAACTGATAGAGACATACCCCAAGCGACTTGCAGCTGTAATTGCAGCAAAAGGTGGCGCTACAAAGTATTAGCGCAAGGGGGCCGTATAATATTGCACGCCCCACTTTTCAGTTTTTTATTTGTTAAAAAAGTTTAAAGTATCCAATAAATTTCGTTCCACTTCACGATTGTGTCCTACTTGTTGTTGATTGTTGACAAAAAATTACACTTTTATATCTTTATGTTTGAAGCCTGAAATGTGGTGAAATGTTGAAAGATACAAAATGACTAAAAATAGAAGCAAAACTACCACAAAAAGATACAAAATGACTAAAAATAGAAGCAAAACTACCACAAAAAGATGTAAAAGGACTAAAAGTAGAAGCAAAACCACCACAAAAAGATGCAAAATGATTAAAAATAGAAGCAAAACTACCACAAAAAGATGCAAAATGGCTAAAAATAGATGCAAAACCACCACAAAAAGATGCAAAATGACTAAAAATAGATGCAAAACCACCACAAAAAGATGCAAAATGACTAAAAATAGATGCAAAACCACCACAAAAAGATGCAAAATGACTAAAAATAGATGCAAAACCACCACAAAAAGATACAAAATGACTAAAAATAGATGCAAAACCACCACAAAAAGATACAAAATGACTACAAATAGATGCAAAACCAACACAAAAAGATTCAAAATGACTAAAAATAGATGCAAAACCACCACAAAAAGATGCAAAATGACTAAGAATAGATGCAAAACCACCACAAAAAGATACAAAATGACAAAAAATAGATACAAAACCACAACAAAAAGATGCAAAAAGACTAAAAATAGATGCAAAACCACCACAAAAAGATACAAAATGACTAAAAATAGATGCAAAACCACCACAAAAAGATGTAAAATGACTAAAAATAGATACAAAACCACCACAAAAAGATTTAAATGACTAAAAATAGATGCAAAACCACCACAAAAAGATGCAAAATTACTAAAAATAGATGCAAAACCACCACAAAAAGATGCAAGATGACTAAAAATAGATGCAAAACCACCAAAAAAAGATACAAAATGACTTAAAATATATGTAAAACCAGCACAAAAAGATTCAAAATGACTAAAAATAGATGCAAAACCACCACAAAAAGATGCAAGATGACTAAAAATAGAAGCAAAACTACCACAAAAAGATGCAAAAGGACTAAAAGTAGATGCAAAACCACCACAAAAGATGCAAAATGACTATAAGTAGACGCAAAACCACCACAAAAAGATACAAAATGGCTAAAAATCGATGCAAAACCACCACAAAAAGATGCAAAATGACTAAAAATAGATGCAAAACCACCACAAAAAGATACAAAATGACTAAGAATAGATGCAAAACCACCATAAAAAGATTCAAAATGACTAAAAATAGATACAAAACCACCACAAAGAGATTCAAAATGACTAAAAATAGATGCAAAACCTCCTCAAAAAGATGCAAAATGACTAAGAATAGATGCAAAACCACCACAAAAAGATTAAAAATGAATAAAAATAGATACAAAACCACCACAAAAAGATACAAAATGACAAAAAAATAGATACAAAACCACCACAAAAAGATGCAAAATGACTAAAAATAGATGCAAAATCACCACAAAAAGATACAAAATGACTTAAAATAGATGCAAAACCACCACAAAAAGATGCAAGATGACTAAAAATAGATGCAAAACCACCACAAAAAGATGCAATATGACTAAAAATAGATACAAAACCACCACAAAAAGATGCAAAATGACAAAAAATAGATGCAAAACCACCACAAAAAGATACAAAATGACTAAAAATAGATACAAAACCACCACAAAAAGATGCAAAATGACTAAAAATAGGTACAAAACCACCACAAAAAGATGCAAAAGGACTAAAAGTAGATGCAAAACCACAACAAAAAGTTGCAAAATGACTAAAAATAGATGCAAAACCACCACAAAAAGATACAAAATGACTAAGAATAGATGCAAAACCACCATAAAAAGATTCAAAATGACTAAAAATAGATACAAAACCACCACAAAGAGATTCAAAATGACTAAAAATAGATGCAAAACCCCCTCAAAAAGATGCAAAATGACTAAGAATAGATGCAAAACCACCACAAAAAGATTAAAAATGACTAAAAATAGATACAAAACCACCACAAAAAGATACAAAATGACAAAAAATAGATACAAAACCACCACAAAAAGATGCAAAATGACTAAAAATAGATGCAAAACCACCACAAAAAGATACAAAATGACTAAAAATAGATGCAAAACCACCACAAAAAGATGCAAGATGACTAAAAATAGATGCAAAACCACCACAAAAAGATGCAAAATGACTAAAAATAGATGCAAAACCACCACAAAAAGATTCAAAATGACTAAAAATAGATGCAAAACCACCACAAAAAGATGTAAAATGACTAAAAATAGATGCAAAACCACCACAAAAAGATGCAAGAATACTAAAAATAGATGCAAAACCACCACAAAAAGATGCAAGATGACTAAAAATAGATGCAAAACCACCACAAAAAGATGCAAAATGACTAAAAATGGATGCAAAACCACCCCAAAAAGATGCAAGATGACTAAAAATAGATGCAAAACCACCACAAAAAGATGCAAGATGACTAAAAATAGATGCAAAACCACCACAAAAAGATACAAAATGACTAAAAATAAATGCAAAACCACCACAAAAAGATGCAAGATGACTAAAAATAGATGCAAAACCACCACAAAAAGATGCAAAATGACTAAAAATAAATGCAAAACCACCACAAAAAGATGCAAGATGACTAAAAATAGATGCAAAACCACCACAAAAAGATACAAAATGACTAAAAATAAATGCAAAACCACCACAAAAAGATGCAAGATGACTAAAAATAGATGCAAAACCACCACAAAAAGATGCAAAATGACTAAAAATAGATGCAAAACCACCACAAAAAGATGCAAGATGACTAAAAATAGATGCAAAACCACCACAAAAAGATGCAAGATGACAAAAAATAGATGCAAAACCACCACAAAAAGATGCAAAATGACTAAAAATAGATGCAAAACCACCACAAAAAGATACAAAATGACTAAAAATAAATGCAAAACCACCACAAAAAGATGCAAGATGACTAAAATAGATGCAAAACTACCACAAAAAGATACAAAATGACTAAAAATAGATGCAAAACCACCACAAAAAGATGCAAGATGACTAAAAATAGATGCAAAACCACCACAAAAAGATGCAAGATGACTAAAAATAGATGCAAAACCACCACAAAAAGATGCAAAATGACTAAAAATAGATGCAAAACCACCACAAAAAGATGCAAGATGACTAAAAATAGATGCAAAACCACCACAAAAAGATGCAAGATGACTAAAAATAGATGCAAAACCACCACAAAAAGATGCAAGATGACTAAAAATAGATGCAAAACCACCACAAAAAGATGCAAGATGACTAAAAATAGATGCAAAACCACCACAAAAAGATTAAAAATGACTTAAAATATATACAAAACCACCACAAAAATGCAAAAAGGTATTCTGTTCTATTCTAGAGTGGAGCCCCCTACACTGTCAAACATGAACCGTAAGAAAAACGGTTAAACGACAGGCAGCAGTTTCCAGACTGATACTGTGAAATTATAGTTAATAACCATACTAAATCACAGTATGTATGCATTTATTAACAATAATATACTGTAAATAAAGAAACTGTAAAAAACAAAACAAACAGTGAAAGGACTGTGAGCAAAGTTTCCAGACGGATACTGTGAAATTACTTTAAGTAATGACAGAAAATGCTCTTTTCAGTCTCAAATGTAGTTGAAAAAAAAAAGATTTTCATTTTTAACTGCCCTTTAATTTAAAATGTAAAAATCAACAAATAAAAGAGAACATTTTAATGTAAAAGTAAAGAACACCACTAGTTTTACCACTACAAAATTTTCCCTTTTATTATCTATTTATTATTTATTTTTTCAATTAAAAAGAAATAATATGTACATGTATATGTACTTTAATGTATTAATGCATATATATAAATATATATAAATGCATGCATAAATAAAAAAAAGTCAAAAATGTAAATAAACACAAAATAAGTGCAAAAATAAATAGATATATGTAAAAATTGAAAATCAGAAACAGAAAATGTTTTTTTCAGTCATGTGTTTTGGCGCTGCAGAAGAAAAGTAACACACACACACACACACACTCACACACACACACACACACACACACACACACACACACACACACACACACACACACACACACACACACACACACACACACACACACACACACACTCACACACACACACACACACACACACACTCACGATGACATAAGGCTGTGTGCTGGTGGTCTGTGGACAAACAGTGAGACCATCTGGCAGACTGGACCTGCAATAAAACACAGCAACGCTAAATATATAAAGTATAGAAACACATCAATCAATCAATTAAGATCCATCAAAGGACGACCTCATACCTTAACAACAGCCTTGTGTGTTTCACCAATGAGGTCTCATGGGAGGGTGTATAAAATTAGCACGCCACTATTCGTCTCATTACGCAGTCGCACACACATTTACATTATTTATTTTGTCCATTTTGTTACTGCTGTACACCAGTTGACCACAGTATTCTGTTTAATAGATCTTTGATTTTATCTTCTGCAACTCTTTATGTCCTCAATTCAATTCAATTTTATTTACAGTTCCAAATCATAACAAAAGTTATCTCAGGACACTTTACAGAGTAGGTATAGACCACACTCTATGACTCATTTATGGTTTACACAGACCCATACACTTCTTCTTATTTTTACTTTTCTGTTTATAGATGTTGCAGCATTGTTAGAGTTTTTTGCGTCTAACTGTCGTGCAGACGCAGCTCTGAATCTTTAAAAACACAAAATAAAGTTCATCATTAGTCATTTCCCCAGACAGCTGCTCACAGTGAGAAGGAAACTGTTAGGAGGACCTTATTATAAGTGGAACGTTAGAGATTGAATAACGTTTGATTGTAAGTGAGTTATGTTGCAGATGAACCGATTAACAATCAGATTGCTTCAGTTTAAATGTTTCCATGCTCAGTTTTGCATATTCATGATCATCTGTGAACATGTGCGGAGCTGCAGCACCACTCTGCTTTAAGGACTCATTCATATTCTGAATGTGCAATGGAACAGACATGTGGAGCTTAAATGTACACATTTACTGTAAGGGATGAAAACTAGAGGTGAAGCTGATTTGGAGCTCAAACTAAATGAATCCTGACTGTGTGAAGACTAAAACAGGGTTCCAGCACCTTTTCCAAAGTCAAAGTCAAGCACTTTTCAATCATTTCCAGGTGCCTTTCCAGTCTTTTCCAGCAGCTTCCAGCTGTGGGAAACTTTATACTTGTATCCAGAAGAATCCTGAGTATTCACTAAACTTATTATGTCACTTGTTCATCACATTAAATGAGATGTGATTGTCCTATAAACAGCCAACATGATGTTTGGAGACAGTTTTCTACAGAAGGACATCAAATGAAAGAAAACCAACTCCACAGAAATATAATCACCTACTATTCTGATTATCATGAGAAAATGACAGAAAATGTTGTTTTCAGTGTCTAAAAATATTAGAGATGCACAGATCAGATACCTGGATCTGATATCAGCTCTGATATTGACTAATTAACTGGATCGGCTCTGATCTGCAATTCAGCTGTTTTTGCTCTAATATTCACCACAGCGGCTAACTACCGCTTAACATTTAAACATCCACTAGTTCTACTCAAGCACTCACAGCTCTCCTCTTTTTTAGCCGCTTTCTCGCTAATTCCATAGTGTTAATCGTTACACGCTGTTAGCCACTTTAGCTTAGCGGTTAGCTTCACGGCTGGTGATGGCTTCCCCCGCTCTCTCCTGCTCTCTCTTGCTCAGAGTGTCGTATGTTTAGCTACTTCTCTGCCTCCTTTAGTGATAATGGTAAGTGTAATAGGTGAAGTGTATTTGTAGCACTTAAGGCGAGGCTGAGTGAGTTAGAGGTACGGCTCCGCACCATGGAAGCTCAGTCTTGTGCTACAGTAGTGTTGTGGGAATTTTGGATATTTGTAATTCATAATCATATTTTTGTCAGGTCAGACACAGTTCAGTGTCTCCTCTGTCTCACATTCTTAATGGATAATGCAAATAACTAACTCATGATGGTATAATGGCATATTTGTGCATCTGTACCCTGTGTTAGAGACCTTGTGATGAGAGAGCTTCAGAATGCTCGGGATTGTAATGTCTAAGGCATGTTTTTGTTTGGTCTAAAGACGTCACCCAACCAAGGCTATTCACGTCCTGTCCCTCTCCCTGAAAGACTGTGTGAGATTTGACACGTCGTCATTTGCTACTAGACTCTAACTTGTGAGGATGTGGGGATGAACGTATTTTTGTCTGCAGAGGAAAATGCTTTGGCAAAATGAACCACGGAGAAAAAGCTGATCCTGTTTGTTGATCTTTATTGAAGAATCGATTTCCACAACAGTAGCTAGCTGGCCACATATATCTTTAGCCAGTGCAAAGCCACATAGTGTAGCGTTAGCTTCTGCTAACCCTCCCCCGGCAGTCCCTGAGCAGCCAGGGTCCTCCTGGGTGACTGTGAGAGGAAAGCATAGTTCTAAATCGAAGCCCATGGTTAACCATCCACCCGTTCACGTTTCAAACAAGTTTTCTACACTCAGTGACACACCTGCTGAGGAAACAACACTGGTTATTGGCAGCTCCATTCTGAGAAAAGTGAACTTAGTGACACCAGGGGCCATAGTAAAATGCATCCCAGGGGCCAGAGCGGGCGACATTGAGTCCTATTTGAAACTGCTGGCTAAGGATAAACGTAAATATGGTAAGATTCTTATTCACGTCGGCGGTAATGACACCCGATTACGTCAATCGGAGGTCACTAAAATGAATGTGGAGTCGGTGTGTGCATATGCAAAAACTATGTCGGACTCCGTAATTTTCTCTGGTCCCCTGCCCAACTTGACTTGCGATGACATGTATAGCCGCATGTCATCATTCCATCACTGGCTGTCTGGATGGTGCCCGGTAAATAATGTGGGCTTAGTAGATAATTGGCAGTCTTTCCGGGGAAAACCTGGTCTTATTAGGAGAGATGGTATTCATCCTACTTTGGAGGGTGCTGCTGTCATATCTAAGAACCTGGACGCAGTTGTTAGCAGTCTTAAACCATGCCAACCCAGTGTTGGGATCAGGAAGCAGAGTCACAGTTTAATACACCTCTCTGCGCTGCCCTTATCGCAGGTGCCCAGGAAGCAGAGTGGCAGTCTTACACACCTCTCTGCGCTCCCTGTGGAGCATTTTCCAGCTCAGTATAGTATACAAACACTGTCTACCCCACGATCATTTAAATTAACCGGATCAAAAATGAACAGAAGAGGAGCTATACAGAAAAACTTGATACAAATCAACGCAAAATCTGCGACTATGCAACAAAATCAGAAAATAAAATGTGGACTTTTAAACATCAGATCTCTGTCATCTAAAGCTGTATTAGAAAATGTAGGAGAGTAAGCCTACTTTTGTTATGGCTAAAATATATCAGTCGCTGAATTAATTATGAATTAACTCGACTTAAAATGTAGGATTTATTTTACCTCGAAGTAAGGGCACCACACCAAATTAAGACAGGATGTTTATTAAACTTTGGTGAAGGTTTAATACCTGTTAGTTATTTAAAGTAATTGATGGTTTCAATTTTATCAGTCTCGTCTTGAACGCGTTAATTCGTACCACAGCCTTATCAGGGACCAACACTTTCGGCACAGAACAGAAGACTCTCACAACGACGTATGGTTATAAACATTTATTTGACTACATAACAAGGAGAATACAGGACAGTGCAACACCGAATAGACAAGTGAAAAAAGGGTTAAATGTGGATATAAGAAGCTTGGGACTCGAGGGGGGCTTGTTTATAATATCACTGGCGGATAAAAAAACTTGCTCTTATTAGCCTGCCAACAGAACTCGGATCAGAATCTAACTGTCACCAACATTTAACCAAGAGTTGCATTAAAAGGCCAACCTTACCTTTCCGTTGATGTTACAGTCGCCCTGGTGTCTTACAGTACCGATGCAGTTTTCCGTGGGTCCGCGTCCAGGTGTTTGGCGGACCTCGGCTCGGTTTGTAGACTGGGTCAGCTGCGCGGTTGGACTGGCGGGCCTCGTCGGGTCCCGTCGTGGCCTGGACTTGGTGCTTCAGGTGGGTGGCCTCTGGAGGTGATTTGTGGGTTGACAAAGGTTCTGATCGGTTCTGTGGGGCTGGAGTCGCCAGTTCGATGCAATTTGCCGGCCGGACAAAAAGGCAAAGACAGCAGGAGGGGTTTAACTATACTTATAAAAGATTAAAAAAAAAACGTGTTGTAGAAAACTTAAAAAAGGTCACGCGATAAAAATAGATTAACAAAAGAAAATACTTTAGTAAGAATCAAAGTATAAAGTACGTCTCTTGCTAACTTTGGGTTAACAAAGGAACGAACAGCAGGAGGGGAGGTCAAGAGAGGTGAAGAGTAGAAGATATGCAGAAGAGTAGAGAGAGGGTAGAGAGAGGACAAGAGACAAGAGAGAGGACCAGAGAGAGTTTTGGACACCTCTGTTTGTTCCTTTATCTCACAGTTGAACGAAGAGCTGGGGTCTGGTTTAAAGCAACCCTTTGGGTCTGAGCGAATCAACTGATTTTTACGCCGGAATTTTAATTCTGAGATTAAACTATCTTTGGTTGATTTTCCATTATTAAGCTTTCTGATATCCAATTTAACCAAAATCTTTAGGCAGACAGTTTTAACAGATACAGATACTACACATCATCACATTCTCCTGGATATAGTGACAGGCCTATTATTAAAACACAAATTATTTCAGGAACTAGACAGAGACTTTGCACTTCTGAAACCACATAAACATAATCACAACAAGATACAAATACCGTAATTTCCGGACTATAAGCCGCTACTTTTTTCCCTCGTTCTGGTCCCTGAGGCTTATACAATGGTGCGGCTTTTCTACGGCTTACGGTAACCAGGGGCGCGCACTACCGAGGATGCGCGAGACCGAGGCAGACATCTGGCGCCAGGTAACGAGAGCAAAACAAAGAGTAGGAGAGCTTCAGCGACAGTTTGCGTGAAGGAAGTGTTTATGCAAACACCCTCAACATGGAAAACAAACGGAGAAGTGCATATGATGCTGCTTTTAAGTTAAAGGCAATCGATCTGGCTGTCAAAGAAGGAAATAGAGCTGCTGCACGTACCCTTGACATCAATGAATGGCTGGTTATTTTGATAACGTAAACGGCCGCGGGACTGCACTTTTACTGCCGTGTTACAGACGAGCACTTTGTATTACTTTGCACCGTTGTATTATTTGTACTCTGCACGAATGCTGTTCGCCATGTCAAAGATGTGAAAGTTTGATTGAATGATTGAAAGATTTATTGTTAATAAATGGGACGCTTTGCATTCCCAAACAGTCATCTCTGTCCCGACAATCCCCTCCGTGGTAGCAGGAACCGCTATATACTACGGTAATTACACATCAAAACACCTGCGGTTTTATAGTCGGGTGCGGCTTTTATATGGAGCAATCTGTATTTTCCCCTTAATTTAGCTGGTGAGGCTTATAGTCACGTGCGCTTTATAGTCCGGAAATTACGGTAATGCATATACTGTTACACACTTGCAAGAATGTCTTTGAACAGCCAGTTGCGATGAAACATCGAACTTTAACTGTTTTCCAAACTTCTGCACAAAGTTCTGTTGCTTAGATTTTATTAATGAAAGTCCATCTGTCTTCCAGAGACAGCTCCTCCAGTTCGAAGTGCGGTCAGATTTGACGTTGATTTAGGTTAAAAGGGTCATTTATTCTGGAGTTCTGGGTTTTATTACTCCAGGAGGGTCCGAGGTTGTAAACCCCACCTTATCGAAACAAGCATACAAATGTCTTATCTACGGTTGTCTTCCTGCGACGCTAAGCAGACAACCAGACACAAAAACTCCTTGAACAGCACTTTCCCATGAGGTCCTACAAAAACGATCTGATATCAGATAACCATATTGATTTACTCTGTCTGACTGAAACCTGGCTGTGTCATGAAGAATATGTTAGCCTAAATGAATCCACTCCTCCCAGTCATATTAATACTCTTATTCCTCGAGGCAGTGGTCGAGGGGGAGGCGTTGCAGCTATTTATGACTCAGACCTGTTAATTAACCCTGAACCTAAACTAAATTATAATTCATTTGAAAGTCTTGTTCTTAGTCTTTCACATTCAACCTGGAAAACTGTGCAGCCAATTATATGTTATAGTGTACCGTGCTCCTGGATGGACCAGGAGCATGGTACACACTCTGAATTTCTGTCTGAATTCTTAGAGTTTCTGTCAAATTTAGTCCTTAAATCTGATAAAGTAATCATTGTAGGATATTTTAATATTCACGTGGACGTTGATAATAATAGCCTTAGTATTGCATTTATCTCTCTATTAGATTCGATTGGTTTTAGTCAGAGTGTACATAAACCTACTCACTGTTTTAATCACACCCTCGACCTTGTTTTGGTTTATGGTGTGGAAATCAATGACTAAATAGTCTTTTCACAGAATCCTATTTTATCAGACTATTATTTAATTACTTTTGAATTCATATTACAGGACTACTCACCTCTGGGGAAAAGTGTCTACACTAGATGTTTATCTGATAGTGCTTTAACAAAATTTAAGGAAGAGATTCCATCTGCATTTAATTTAATGCCTTATCCTAATAGTCCTGCACTAACGTTAGTTTCTCTGAAATTGATCACCTTGTTGAAAGCGTTGCAGGCTCACTACCAACAACACTCGACTCTGTTGCTCCTTTAAAAAAGAAGATAATGAAACAGAGGAAGTTAGCTCCGTGGTATAACTCACAAACCTGTGAATTAAAACAAATATCGCGGAAGTCTGAAAGTAAGTTGCGCTCCACTAAATTGGAGGAATCTCACTTAGTTTGGCAAGAAAGTCTTAAAACATATAGGAAGGCCCTCCGTAATGCAAGAGCAGCCTATTACTCATCTTTAATAGAGGAGAATAAGAACAATCCTAGATTTCTTTTCAGCACTGTAGCCAGGCTGACAGAGAGCCACAGCTCTATTGAGCCATGTATTCCTATAACCCTCAGTAGTAACAACTTCATGACCTTCTTTAATGACAATATTATAACTATTAGAGACAAAATCAACTCGCTTGGCACCAATTTTTCTTCAAACTCAGGAACCTTAGAAACAACTGTACGACCTGATATATTCTTGGACTGCTTTTCTACAGTCGACTTTAACAAATTAACCTCTACTATTTCAGCATCAAAACCTTCTACTTGTATCCTAACCTTTAGTTAGCACTCTGTATTAGATATGATTAACATGTCTTTATCAGCAGGTTATGTACCACAGTCTTTTAAAGTAGCTGTAATTAAACCTCTTCTTAAAAAGCCCAGTCTTGATCCAGAGGTACTAGCCAACTATAGACCTATTTCTATAGGCCTTTTCTCTCTAAGATCCTTGAGAAATGAGTTGCCAATCAGCTGTGTGACTTTTTACATAATAATGAGTTATTTGAGGACTTCCAGTCAGGATTTAGAGTGAATCATAGCACTGAGACAGCACTGTTAAAAATTACTTATATAGCTTCAGACAAAGGACTTGTCTCTGTACTTGTTTTACTAGATCTTAGTGCTGCCTTCGACACTATTGACCATCACAACCTGCTACAGAGACTGGATCATCTAATTGGCATTAAAGGAACTGCACTGAGCTGGTTCAAGTCTTATTTATCAGATAGATCTCAGTTTGTACATGTTAATGACAAATCCTCCATGCACACTAAAGTCAGTCACGGAGTACAACAGGGTTCTGTCCTTGGACCGATTCTATTCACCTTATATATGCTTCCCTTAGGAAATATTATAAGGAAGCACTCCATAAACTTTCATTGTTATGCTGATGATACACAATTATATTTGTCAAACCAGAAGAAACCGATGAGTTAGCTAAACTTCAAATGTGCATTAAGGAAATAAAAAGCTGGATGACCTGTAATTTTCTGATGTTAAACTCAGACACAACTGAAGTTAGGGCGCACTCACACTGTCCTTCCGCACCGGGCCAAAACCGGTTTTGCAGCTAAAGCCTAGTGCGTTTGAGCAGTGTGAGTGCACCCGCTCCGCGCATAACTGCGGACAGCGGGCCGTCCACAGCCCGTCTGAGAGAGGTGGGCTTTTGTAGAGCCCGTTTGCACATGTACGAGCACGAGAGTGCGCACGTGTACGAGCACGAGCACGAGGCCTACGGCGGTTCTGACGTCCTTTGTGTGCGCCTGTTCGGACATAGAAAAAAGAAGGAGGGACCATGCGAGGACATTTAACAACAACAACAATGGCGGCGAAAGGTTCACGTTGGTGTGATGCGGAGGTGGAGTGTTTACTGCAGTTTTTTGGTCGGATGAAAATATTAAAAAACAGTCGGACAAGATGCACAAAAACTCTGAGGTCTATGGAAAGATTTGTAAACAAAGCGAGGCATCGCGATGACGTCAATCAATGCGTGTGACGTGTTACGGCGTGATGACGTATGGACAGCAAGAAGCATTTGCGCGAGGCCCAGGCAGTGTGAGTACAAACGGGCCTGGGGCGCGGGGGGGAGAGGGAGGGGGGACAAGTACTCTAAAGCCCGGGGCACGGTGCGGAAGGACAGTGTGAGTGTGCCCTTATTGTACTTGGCCCCAAAGGCCTCCGAAACTCAATAGCTAAAGATATTGTTACTCTGGATGATGTTGTGTTGTCCTCCAGCACCACAGTAAGGTATCTGGGTGTTATTTTTGCTCAGGATATGTCCTTTGATTCTCACATTTAACTAACGACAAGGACTGCATATTTTCACCTGCGTAATATTGTGAAAATTAGGAACATTGTGTCTCAGATGCAGAGAAACTAGTCCATGCATTTGTTACTTCTAGGCTGGACTACTGCAACTCCCTATTATCAGGCTGCTCCAATAAGTCTGTTAAGAGTCTCCAGTTGGTCCAAAATGCTGCTGCAACTAAAACAAACCGAAGAGAACATATTTCTCCTGTATTAGCTTCTTTGCACTGGCTACCTGTAAAATCTTATTATAATAAGATTATTATAATTATTGGTCAGGCTCCGTCATATCTTAAAGAGCTCATAGTACCGTATTACCCGACTAGATCGCTGCGCTCTGAGAATGCAGGGCTACTTGTCGTTCCTAGAGTCTCCAAAAGTAGAAGTGGAGGCAGAGCCTTCAGCTACCAAGCTCCTCTCCTGTGGCACCAACTCCCAAGTGTTATTCGGGAGGCAGACACTGTCCCCATATTTAAGAGTAAACTTAAAACTTTCCTTTTTGATAAAGCTTACAGCTAGGACTTACGATAAGATTTTGTTCTGCTTAATTATGCTACTATAGGCATAGTCTGCCGGGGGATAATACTTTTCCTG
The DNA here is from genome assembly GCF_963691815.1 of Echiichthys vipera. Classification (NCBI taxonomy): domain Eukaryota; kingdom Metazoa; phylum Chordata; class Actinopteri; order Perciformes; family Trachinidae; genus Echiichthys; species Echiichthys vipera. The sequence continues at coordinate 30,508,121 of NC_139834.1, forward strand.
ATACTCTGAGCTTCTCTCCTCTCTGTCTGTATCATTCATGTCTCATCAATGCATGTTACAAATTCAGCTTCTGCCCCGGAGCTGTTTGTGCTTTGTCGTCTCGCAGGTCTCTTCTGATCGTGGTGGTGCCTGCTGCCGTGGTCCTACATGACGCTTCCTGCTGCTATTATCACTGTTACTCATATATACTATCACTAGTTTAATAAACTATAAAATTTTGTAACCATAAAAACACCACCAGTGGTATGTCTCGCTGTATCGTAGATGCTATTGCCTCTACTCATCATTGATCATGTTTGCCACCATAATTGCTGTCATTGTCATACTTCTACTATTCTGTTGTATTAACTGTCTTAACATATACGTCATATTCACATTACTATAGATATTATTAAAGTTACTGTTACGCTTTGGTTGCTTGCATCTCTGGAAGTGAGTCTGTCTGTCTCTCTCTGTCCATCTGTGTGTCTTTTCTCTCTCCTTTTCTTCCTTCCCAACGGGTCAAGACAGATGGCCATCCTCCACAGAGCTGAGTCTGTCTGACGTTCCTGTCTGTTATGGGGAAGGTTTTCGTAGCCACCGTACCCTACAGTGGAATTGTTGGGTCTATGTAAATCATAAATAAGTCATAGAGTGTGTTCTTTATCTACTCTGTAAAGTGTCCTGAGATAACTTTTGTTATGATTTGACACTATAAATAAAATCGAATTGAATTGATACTGACTAATTAAATGGTAAATGGACTTGTACTTATATAGCGCCTTTCTAGTCATCTGACTACTCAAGGCGCTTCACAGTGTCTGTCACATTCACCTATTCAGACAGACATTCACACTGATGGCAGTGGACATCTACAGACCATCTAATCTGATCTAACCATTCACACCACATTTACACACCCATGCGCAGCACGGGGAGCAATTCGGGGTTCAGTGTCTTGCCCAAGGACACTTCGACATGTGGACCAGGGGGAGATGGGGATCGAACCACCAATCTCTCGAACAGAGGACGACCCACTCTTCCACCAAGCCACAGCCGCCTGATATCTGATCAGATGTCTGATATCAGATCAGATATCTGCTCTAATATTGAATAATTAACTGGATCAGATATGGGCTCTGATATTGACTAATTAACTGGATCAGATAGCTGCTCTGATATCGACTAATTAACTGGATCAGATATGGGCTCTGATATTGACTAATTAACTGGATCAGATATGGGCTCTGATATTGACTAATTAACTGGATCAGATATGGGCTCTGATATTGACTAATTAACTGGATCAGATATGGGCTCTGATATTGACTAATTAACTGGATCAGATATGGGCTCTAATATTGACTAATTAACTGGATCGGATATGGGATCGATATCGGATGAATGAGGCAGATCCAGAATTCTGATGAAGTAATTTATTTTTTATTAATATCATACACAGCGATGCAGTTGCAGTGATCTAATCACTTCAATTAGGGTTTTATATTCCATTTGAAAATATCTGTTAGCACTTTATATGGAAGTGTTATTTCTTTCTTTTTGCTGCGAATGTACACTTTGTTATTTGTTAATAAATAATATGAAGTACATTTATATCTGTGTTAATTTGTTACCTTTTTTTAACAAGGCTAAATGTTTATGTCAAGCCTGATGCCTTCACTCACATGGACATGCTTCATTCATTCAACAGGAGGATCGGTATCAGGTATCGAACGATACGCTCATCCCAGGTATCTGTGACAGATTGGACAAAACTGGATCGGTGTGTTATATCTACAGTTCCTATAGAAAGTCATGATACCCTTTTTGAAATAGTCACTTTTTTGTTTTACAGCCTGAAATCATAATACATACAAATATATATTTCCAGTGTGATTTACACATTTTTGCCTTACAACATTCAAGTGATTTTTTGCCCCAAATTAATGAAAATATATAAAAAATAAAAAACTAGAATAGCAGGGTTGTAATAGTGATGACTCCCCAGATGTAATACTTTGTGGAGGCACCTTTTGCTTTAATTACAGCATCAGTCTGTTTGGATCTGTCTCTACCAGCTTTGTGCACCTAGAGTGGAGAATATTTCCCCATTCTTCCTGCAGAACTGTTGGAGTTCAGTCAGATTCTGTGGTGAGCGGAGATGGAATGCACTCTTCAAGTCCATCCACAGATGTTCTGTATGATTCAGGTCAGGGGTCTGACTGGGCCACTCCAGGACATTCACCTTCCTGTCCTTTAGCCACTGTGTTGTTTTTATGGAGGTGTGTTTTGGGTCGTGGTCATGCTGGAAGGTGAACCACCTGCCCATTTTCAAGTGTCTAACAGAGGGACAAGGGTTTTCCTCAAGGATTTGGGTGGACTTGGCAGCATCCATTTTCCCTTCAATCCTGACTAAGTGCCCAGTCCCTGCTGAAGATAAACAAGCCCACAACATATTGCTGCCACCACCATGCTTCACTGTAGGGATGGGTGGTGTGCTGTGTTTGGTTTCTGTTCTCAGTTTTGCTCTCATCTCACCATATAACCTTTAACACATGGCATGAGAATCTTCAATATGTTTTTTTTTTACAAGACTCAGTGTGACATTTTTTCAAAATAGGCTTCATTCTCTCCACCCTGCCAAACATGTAGAACTTGTGAAATTGTTGTCAAATGCACAGATCGACCAACCTCTGTCATTAAGACTTGGAACTCCATCAAGGTCACCATGGGCCTCTTGGTAGCTTCCCTGATCAATCTTTTCCTGGCTCGGTCATCCAGTTTGGAGGGGCGGCCCGATCTAGCCCAGGTCTGGGTGGATCCATATGCCTTTCGCTTTTGGACAATACTCTGAACGGTCCTCAGAGGGATAGTTAAAGCCTTTGGAATCTTTTATATCCTTCTCCTAACTTGTGCCTATCCACAACTTTATCCTGGAGCTCTTTTGAAAGTATCTTTCCAACCATGGTGAATTATTTGTGTTACCATGCACTACTAGGAGTGAAATCCTCAAGGAACAGCTGATTTTATTCTGAAGTCAAATCAAAGGAACAGCTGATATTATTCTGAAGTCAAATCAAAAGAACAGCTGATTTTATTCTCAAGTCAAATCAAAAGAACAGCTGATTTTATTCTGAAGTCAAGAAGAAAACACCACAGTTGATGTCAGGTGGAGGCCAATTAACTTGGTGTGTAATCTGGGGCCTGTTTCACAAAGCAGATTTAGTGAAAACTCTGAGTCTGTTAACCCTGAAATGAGGGAAACTCTGAGTTTTCCGTTTCACAAAGGGAGGTAACTCAAACCAGAGAGAGAGGGGTAACTCTAGCCTGTTTCACAAAGGGAGGTAACTTAACCTCTCGGTCAGTTACCATGGTAACATGCTCTCTGAAACTAACCTGGTCGGGACCAGGTTTTTCTCAGAAAACCTTGAGTTTCTCTCTGACTCTGCCCTCTTTCAGCCACACACAGTGTTTGATTTCCTCATTCATTCAGTCAGCGGGCGAGTTTTGGCGTAGTATAGTTCCGTCTGTTTTTTCAGAAAATTACTGCATCATTCAGTAGGCCTACATTAGAAGTTATATTAGGTGGTGAATATTTACACTACCATGGCGTGTCATTTTGATAACGATCCCGTGGATGAAGGTGCAGAATTACTGCACAGAGAATTAAATATTCGTCTGGGGGATTGTTATCAGACCGCGCATAGACGTCCTTAATATACTGCAGCCATAATTACAAAACGAATGAAATGGATCTTTTGAGCAAGTTGAATGTATTTGACTCAGCGTTTCCTAAATATAATCCCAGCTTTTCTTGCAACTCATAGGTTCAAAAGTGTGTGCTTTTAATGTGGTTACCGGTATATAAACTACTCCTATAGGTGGAAACAACAGCCTTCTGATCCAGAATATCACCTATAATGCGAGGGGGTGCATTTCACGGCAGGGGTGCTGAATACGCACAACACCGTTTCACGTCACAGTCCATCTCATCCGTCTTTACATTTCCAACATTAAAAACCATTCATGCTCTTATATCACAGCAGATATTGTGTGTTGCGCTGCGTTTTTTTGCAAATGGGAGTTTTTTATACAACATATAAAACAGCCACTTACGGTAATATTTACTTTACAATGTAAAACATGCTCAAAATGTTGATGTTTTACCTGTTTGAACAATGTTTTTATGTTTCATCTTAAGCTGCTGCCAAGTGCGCTTCTCCCCCGTGGGAATGCACCTAAATGAAATAAACTAATAGGCTCCCACTCAAGCAGTTTCACCTGTGATATTACTGTGATTGCAACCGGACTACATTTAAACTTACGCACTGACCCGAGCAGCAATGTTCTCCAGCACCGTCTCCCTCTCTTTTGCTGCTGCAGCGGTGTAAACCTGCTCAAACTCACCGTATGAGCGCATTAATATTTCCATTTCCAGTTGTAGCGTAGCCATCCGCTTCCCCGTTGCTATGATGACTTGTCGAATCAGGGCTCCATTGATGCTGTCTTTTTTTACTTGTGGTGCACGCGCTTAACTCCAGGTCAAACTACTCTGAGTTGATCAACCTAATGCAAATCTGCTGTTCTGGAACTGAAAACTCAGAGTTTCCTATCTCAGAGTAGATCAACTCAGAGTTCAGGGTTAGACTCAGAGTTTGTTGAACCTGCTTTGTGAAACGGACCCCAGGAAGGTGATTGCTTAAACCTGAGAATGTTTTTAATGGTTATTCTAAAGGGACTCAATACTTTTCCAACACTGATATTCTAGTTTTTTCATTTTCTATTAATTATCAGAGATTTTGGAAAAAAAAATTGACTTGAATGTTGTTCAGCAAAATGTTTAAATCACGCTGGGAAAATATCTTTTTTTAATGTTTTTTTATTTCAGGCTGTAAAACTAAAAAAGTGACTATTTCCAAAGGGGATCATGACTTTCTTTAGGCATTGTAGATGTCATCAGAACATTTAAACCTAAAGTGCGTAACTTCTACAGCCCACTAGAGGATTTCTGTGTTGTTACAACGACACGGCCGGCGCCGCAATATGACGTATGATCCGCTTGTTTTCAGAATCCAATGAGCATCTAGTTTCTCTGCAGTGGAACGACCCGCTCTACACTTCCCCACTGAAGTCAGTAGAAGCTGAGCGTCCGACTGTGTAAAGCGCTGTGGAGCTGTGGGGATGAATGAGAAGGAAGTTGCTCCGGTTACCTGTGATAAGGAGCTGATTCTGAACAAAAGATGAAGGCTTTCTACCGCAGATTTAGTCAATGAAATGTACACACAGCAGTACATATTCACCACTTTTTTTTGGTGATATTTTAGGGGAAGCTCAGGCTCTCCTGATGACTTCAGGCCCTCTCATGGTCCTTTACTGCCTCCACTTTAAAATTACTAGTTCCCACCACAAAATTGTTCGTTTTGTTTCGTTTTGTTTTTGTGACAAACATGACGACATATTCTTGATTAAAGAAAAGCCATCCAGACCCGTCAGCCATTTGGCATTAAATTTTCTTTGTTTCTCTGTCGACATCCTCCTCCCCTGCTTCTTTCCTCTTCTCAACCCCAGAAGTCTGTCCCAACCACCGCCACATTTTTCAAGTGCGCATGCAAGAAAGCTGCACGCTGCCTGTTAATTCTCCTGCCCCTGAGTTCGCTTTTTTAAAAAACTTTCTTAACTTCTATTCTCCTTTTGTTGACGGCACTAACACGCCGACAGGGGTACCGTGACTTCAGTCTGATGTGTTTCACAGAGACATGGCTGCACAGGGACATCACGGACCAGAACGTCTCCGTGGAAGGCTTCCACACCATTCGGGGTGACTGGGGTTGCACCGAGAGCTGTAAGCAGAAAGGAGGGTGGGTCTTGCCATTCTAGTAAACAGCAGACAGTGTAATCCTGGTCATATCATCGTTAAAGAACAGCTCTGTAGCCCGGATGTTGAACGGCTGGCCGTTGGACTCTGTCCATACCGTCTGCCTAGAGAGATCCCACATGTCATCACTGTTCTGTACATCCCTACCTCTGCAAACCTGACATCTGCCTGCAGCATCATACACACCACCATCTCCAGACTCCAGACTCAACACCCCAGTGCCCTCATCATCATGTCGATGCTGAAAAAGCATTTGATCGGATTGAATGGCCGTACCTGTTCCACACATCAGAGAAATACAGCCTTGGTCCTGTGTGTATGCAGTGGATTCGTGCACTCTATTACAAACCTCTTGCCTATGTAAAAACTAATGGTATTGTATCTCAACCCTAGAGTTATCTAGGTCAACTAGACAAGAATGTCCAGTCTGCCCAATCATTTTTATTTTAGCATTGGAACGACTAGCATATGCCATCAGAGCTAACCAACAAATAACAGGCATAAACATGCCTTGGACGGGGTGATGGATTTGGCCATCCGCATTGACCTACACATTCAGACCCGTTGACGAGAGCAGCGTCAAGGGGGGGCCCCAATGCTCTTTTCCACCTCGCTCCCGTGGGGGCGCTGCAACAGCCAACTCCACCTCACTGCATCAGCAGGTTGAGGATCCTGAACCCATGCAGTTGGGACGCAACTCCCTCTCCCTGGAAGAGCGGGAGTGCCGCCTCAAGGCTAATCTTTGCCTCTATTGTGGGGCAGCAGGACACTACATCTCCAATTGTCCAGCAAAAGCCAGAGCTCACCAGTAGTTGGGGAGATCCTGGTGAGCTCAACTGCCCTGTCACCTCCCCAGACCTCCGTTTCAAGGCCGCCTTCTCCTTCCAGGTGGCCCCCACACCTTGGCCATCTTCATTGACTCTGGGGCTAATGCCTGTATCATTAATGAGGAGGTGGCCCTTCAGCTGGGTCTTAAGCGGGTTCCTTTGCCTCATCCGGTTTCTGCTAGAGCCTTAGATGGACACATCTTGGGCACTGTCACGCATCAGACCTCCCCGGTTCACCTGCTGCTTTCTGGTAATCATCACGAGACAGTCCAGTTCCACGTCCTAAGCTCTTCCTGTCTGCCTCTCATCCTGGGGTATCCATGGCTCCGTCTTCACAGCCCTCACATGAACTGGGCCACTGGGGCCATTCTGGAGTGGAGCTCCTCCTGTCATCAAAGGTTCCTGCAGTATGCCTCAGCTCCATTTCACTCCTCCAGTTCCAGCTCCAGCTCTTCACCTGACCTCTCCGGGGTGCCACCTGAGTACTCTGATTTCTGCCAGGTCTTCAGTAAAGCCAGAGCTAAGTCTCTGCCCCCACACCGCCCCTATGACTATGCCATAGATCTCCTGCCTATTACCTCATCTCCTAAGGGGCGTCTGTGCACATGGAGACTTACATCAATGACTCCCTGGCCGCGGGCATCATTCGTTCTTCATCTCCTGCTGGAGCGGGTTTTTTCTTCGTTGAGAAGAAGGACAAGACTTTGAGACCCTGCATCAACTACAGAGGACTGAATGATATCACCATTAAGAACCGTTACCCACTGCCACTCATCTCCTCTGCCTTCGAACTGCTCCAGGGGGCCACCATTTTCTCCAAACTTGACCTGCGCAACTCCTACCATCTCGTCCGCATCCGAGAAGGAGATGAGTGGAAGACGGCATTCAACACCCCAACTGGACACTAGTATCTCGTAATGCCGTTCGGCCTGACCAACGCCCCTGCTGTCTTCCAGGCAATGATAAACGATGTGCTCAGAGACATGCTCAATTGATATGTGTTTGTTTATCTTGATGACATCCTCATCTTCTCCCACATTCATCATGTCCAGTCCGTCCTTCAGCGCCTCCTAAACGAGAAAAAACAAATATTTACTCTAAATTGATATTATTATACATGGATTACACAGCTGGCACCAGAACATAATGCAGCAACATTTACAAATAATATAAACACAATAAAATGCAACATGTATATTTTATGAATATATTTATTAAGTTTGGTTGGCAGTTAATCAGAATGTTTGTGGTGAATCGGACAATCCCGCTTGAATCAAAAACTTCTCAGAAAACATTTCCCTTCATGCTTTAAAACTAAAAATTGAAAACACTGACTTTGACTCGAGCCAGTCCAGTGGGGTGCACTCAAGACTTGTTCGAGCTATGGAGGAGAACCTGAACGCACCATCTGGAGCCGCACTGGAACACAAACAGCATCAAAACTGAAACAAAAGGTGAAGCGACAGACGATCCGCGTCCTTCTACCAAAATACTGTCGGGATCCTAAAACACATCAGTTTCCAACCAATTCATAACCAATCTCTCTATGAAAATAAATCTACAGCTTTATACAGTTAGTTTCTTATACAAGTGTAGAAAACATTCACTTTGACATATTTACATGTGAAATTTGTTTTTTAACAGAGGAAAGTTCTTTTCTTTAAACTTCTTGGAGGAGAAACACTATCAGGAGCAGAACTCTTTATCTGTCATGAATTATTTCTACAGGCAGAGATGAAAACGTTCAACAACTTATGAGGAGCCCGCTCTTTTTGCTAAAGAAAACCAGTGAGAACGTGAAATGAAGTTTGCTGAAAATGGACCCCATGGTCTCTTTCGGCATTAAAATCCATCAAATAATTGATGGAGACAGTTTTTTGGTTTATCAGTTATGTATAGAGAATCAGCAGGGAGTTGCTAACAGCTGAACGTGGCTAACAGTGATTAGCTCGGGGCAGTACGGTGAAGGCATTCAAACGTCTTTTTTAACCACTAATACTGCTGAAAATAACACCGAACCTCTGCAGTAGCATGAGAAGAGCCCCTACACAGAAAACAAAGCACCAACAACGTAGTTAGTGAACCCAGAGTTTATTAAGAGTGTTTTAAAGACTTACCTACTGGCCCCTGTACCAGCTCCTCTCATAGTAAAGTCTGTACAGGTGGATTATTATTTTTTAATAATTATTTTTACTTACATATGCATCTCCTTTAATTTCTGTGTCAACACTTGATAGACTTCATCACAAAAGCACAGTAACAATGCATTTCTATGGAATTATAAATGCTAAAACCTTCCTCCTTGAACTCCAGTGCATTCTGTAATACACTTGTATGTTCGACCTGTCAACGTGGACCTACTGGTGAGGCACAGACTTTTTTAATAAGCTCCAGACTCTCTAACTGCAGAGGTTTTCTGTTATTTTCAGCAGTATTAGTGGTTAAAAAAGACGCTTTGGATGCATTCAGCGCACCGCCCCGAGCTCATCACTGTTAACGTCTCTCTGGGCAGTCTCTAAACATGGTTGATCAATGAAAAAAACTGTCTAAATGGCTGATTTTAATGGATTTTCATGCTGAAGAGACCATGGGTTCATTTTCACTTGCACTTTAATATGAATGTTTTCCTCAAGCACCCATAATAAATCTAGAAAAGTAGAAGAATTCACCTGAAACCTGATGAAGAAATATCAAAAGAGAGAAAGTGAACGGAGCTACTCAGAGTGGTCTTCTGCTCTTGTTGTGTGACTGTAAAACACCAAAGTCACACATTAACACATACAAACTAACTGACTGAGGCGGAGCAGCGACTCCCGTGTTCTGTGAGGTAAAACCACAGGTGAGGTGTTTTTGTTCATGGAGTCTGGCGGCTTTAAAGAGAGCCGATATAACAGCTTCAGTTCCCGGACAGAAAAGTCTGTCTGACAGCAACATAAAAAGATAAAAAAAAAACTCTAAATATAGCGTACACTTGAACTGATATAATTGTTTTTTAGGTGGCTACAAATATGCTTTGCTGCAGAATTTTAGACTTTCATACAATACTAGCATAAATAAACAATTCCTCTTTCCATACCACGGCAAAAAGGAAAAAAGAAGAAGCACTCAAAATGTACAACCTGCACACAGTGCGGGGTCATCCCTATGTTCCCAGGGTCCTATCATGTCTGCTGTTATAAAGAGTTCTGTAAGGGCTTGCATCACAGTTTAAGATGCAAAAGAATGAAGAAAGGCGGGCGTTTCAAAGGCAGCTTGAACCGTAGAAATCTGTTCAGCCACTCAGAGGTATCAACGCCTAGAGTCAATTCAGTAAGTGACAAGCTGGAGTTTTTTTTTTAACATACTGACCGTTTGACCTGGGATAAAAAACATCAAATCTGTTGAAATGTCTCTATAATTAGTCTTAATAAAGAGCTTTACCTCACAGGGACAAATAAACAACACTGCTCCTCTGTGACTATTCAAACCAGCAGGTCAACAGTCACACAGTCCAGGACTTTTATTGTAAAAGGTTAGAACAGAAAGTTTGCCAGCATCCTGTCTCGGACTACAGAGCTTCTGCGTAGTTTTTTTTATTGTTTCATGTCTTTATTTGCGGTGTGAAAACTCTGGAAAAATTTACCTTCTTCTAGAAAAAAAATGACTTGAATGACTGTGAAAGTACTCTTGACAAAAACAACGTTTGGTAAAAATATATTCACGTGCAAATAAAAAAAAAAACCATCCCCATTGCATAAAGGCTGTCAGAGCTGCTGCCTGACCACAGCGTCTTCTGTCTGTCCTCCTGCCTGCTCTTGCAAACTGGGGAGTGCTGACCGGCGTCCACTGAAGGGAGACGCTTCCGCAGTAATGGCAGCGCTGCTAGATGGTGAAAGACGCAAATGGCTCGCCAGATATATATATATATATATATTTAAAAAATATAAATATATATATAAATATAAATGTTGTATGGACACTGTTCTGCTGTACTAAAATGTAAATGGTAATGCGAAGTCACAAAACAGACAGACTTACAGCTAACTAGCAGGCTACGTTATGTTATGCGTCTCACAGACAAAAGTCAGATTATGTCCTGCCAACACGGGTGACAGCAGATCAAAAAATCGAATCAATCAAGAATAAAACCTGTCATCGTCCTGCTGGAGGCGCTTTGGGAAAAGTTCTGGTACCTTTGTGATATTTAACAGAAGAAAATCACCTGTTCAGTCACTTTATAAAAAATATCATCATCCGCGTCGTGTTGCAGTGCAGCTTTCCTCCACCAGAATGGTGGCGTCCTGTTGCCGCGTGGAAACAAACCACAGTGTTCTCTCCGATTGGAGTGTCGACTCGCTCTGCGATTTGCTCTCCTTGAGTCCGTCCACCTGCTCTGTTCGGGGCGAGCAGAGACTTGCAGGGTCAAAGGTCAGGGGTTAGTGGTTTAGGGAGTGAAAAGTGTCAGCGCCAGACCGACAGGTGTCTCACAGTGCACAGGTCACGCAGCAGCCACCTGATCCGCTGTTTGAGCTGCGGGAGGCGGGACAAAGGGTCCGGAGGCTCAAGCTCGCCCGAGTGGTCCAACCAGGACTCTAATACTGGAGAGAGACAGAGAGAGACAGAGAGAGACAGAGAGAGAGAGAGAGAGAGAGAGAGAGAGAGAGAGAGACAGAGAGAGAGAGAGAGAGAGAGAGAGAGAGAGAGAGAGAGAGAGAGAGAGAGAGAGAGAGAGAGAGAGAGAGAGAGAGAGAGAGAGAGATGTTAAATCAAGTCTGTGCGACGTCTGATTGAGTCCATGTGTAAACAGAGCAGCTCATTGTGGATAATTCACAGCAAGCGAGTGTTGGCGTGTCGATGCAGAAAACAAAGCTCCGACACAAAAGAAGAAGATGCTTTACATGAAGACCCAACGAAAATGTCCAACTGGAGAGACGACGATATTCAAGAGCTTCTGTCAGTGAGGACGGACACTGAAATCACAGACAAATTCAAGGAACGCAGACAGACTCCCGGGCTCGACAGCACCCGTTTCACATGAAAAATAAATGTGTGTGAACTGTAAAACAGTATTAGGAGCATGTGTGTGAAAAACTGAATTTACATATAGTTCTGTTTTCATTTTTTTAGTAGTTCAGCTGTAAAATGGTAAAAACAAGAACTCATCTGTGTATTTCTTGCAGCGGCTTCAGAGCAGTTACAAAATCAACGCTTTATCTTCTCCCTCCTCACACTTCTTGCCCTGCACAGGGAGTTTATTTCATGTTTACATACGCACGTTTGTGTGTTTTACACTTTGTGTGTGTGAATTATTGCAGCAAACAGCAGATGGACACAGTTAAGTCTGGTGTCTGTCTGCGAGGGTCTGGGCCCAGAGCCCCCACCACAGAGACTTCCTTGTTGATCCAATCAGGAAGCTCTGAAAGCCCAGTTCTCTGAGTGTCCACTAGGGGCAGGTTTCATAACAGAGCAGTTTCTCATTGACCCCCATGTTAAACAGACCGTTTTCACAGCATCATTAAACCTGTTTAAGGCCTGGGACAAAAAAACATTCTAGTCTGTATGTTTAGGTCATATCTCCATGACAACACTGAGGGGGGTGAATTCTTTTGTACCAGGCTAGTTTTTATTTTATTGGAGGTTAAAGTTTATGAATAATTACTGCCGTGGCCTCTTGATAAACACCCCTTTGGTAAACGTCAGGCAGATGGACGTATGCCCCTCCCCCCAACGTCACATACATGCCCTTCTTTGGTCAGAGGAAATGAAGAGGAGTCAAAGTCTGACAAGATGGAGACTCCCATAGGTGAGTACGATTGGATCAAGTTGAGAGAACGGACCCCGACGGAGACACTACGTCCATCTTTTATACAGTCTATGGTAAAGTCTCAGCTTTAGACACTTAAGCTGACGAGGGCCGGTATGGGACATGCCGCAAAATCTAGTGTGTAGGGACATTTAAGTTCTGCATGTGGCTGTTTTGTTTTTCCAAAACTCAAAAGCTGAAAACATCCGTCTGTGAAACTCAGTTGAATTAGTTCTATTTTCGGTGACACGATGAGGCCACTAAACTTTACAACGATGAAAGAAACTGAATTTGTGTTGCGTCCCTGAACTCTGTTTTCACTGCAGTGCATGAATGTGTTACCGTCCAGCTCTCGCTCGATCAGGTCCATCCTGGTGCTGATCTGGTGGTGCAGAGACTCGACGTGCTCCAGCAGGTTCAGCTGACACTCCGCCTCAGATGCCGGACGAGGCTCTGCTGTGTGCGCCGTCTGAGCACGTGCGTGCTCGCAGCTGTCCTCTCTTTTTATGCTGGGCGTGTCCGGTTGCGTCACAGCGTTTGAATCTGTTGTGGTTTCAGGCGGTCTCTTGTCCACATCTTTGAGCTTTATCTCCTACAAAAACACAATCAGAGCTCCTGCTTTATTAAAGACAGACACCGCGTCACCACTGACTGACACATCAAACAGGAAAAAGGGTATTTACTTAAAGATATGACAGTGAGGTATGTGCGTACAGAGGATCAGTGATGGTTAAGAACAAGAGCAGCAGCAGGATGAAGAAGTGAAGAAAGGAAAAATGTTTTTGTACGATAAAAAAATTGTCTCTCTCCTTCCCTCACACTCTTGGAGCACAGCAGGTAAAAATAGTTCCACATTTACGAGAATGAGCTCAGAGCCTCAGACAGGTTTTCAGTTGTCTCATAGCAACAGCAGCATCCTGCTCAGTGCTGCGGATAATATGAGCTGGGTGTCTTTGTGCTCCACACCTTCAGACTTCATGCATCCTCATCTCTCACGTCACCTGCAGCTGAAACAAACGGCTCAGTCACACTGTGTTCGTTCAGAGGAGTCAGTGAGAGGATGAACGCAGAAAGTGAAGAAGAAGAAGAAGAAGCATGTGTGAAGGATAAAAAAAAACTCAGGATTTTTTGTATGATTTTCAAACGGTTTTCACTTCTACAGTGCAAGAGCCATCAACCAGCGTAGTTTTTAGATCGCTGTTTTTTTGTTAAAGTCATAATCCGTCAGATTTGAGATCCCTTGTTTCTAGTACCCAAACAAGCCTCCATTGCTGCGGTGGTGTCTACTACCAGTATGCGCACGATTGAATGGAAGCTGTAATAAGAAGTGAACCTTTTCTCCATCTTTCACAAACCTTTACCTCATGAAGAGAGCTTGTAATTATTTACCTCCATCACTGATGAACTCAGATACTTGACGTTTACATTCTACTCATTAGGTTGCCCTAGTTAGAGCAACTTCTAACACTGCTTAGCTAGCTAAAGTGAGCTAGCTAAGCAGTGTTAGCTTAGCTGACATTACTTTTTCACTGTGTTAAGCTAGGCAGCCTCATGCTATTCACTATGAGACTGACAAGTGTGAACCAAAACTGAGCGTCTGTTGCTGTTGAGAACAAAGTCCCCTCTGTTAATATTCTTGATTCAGTTCTGGAGAACATCTGCACGCCAAGGGAATCCATGTGGACCGTACGGCCTCAGACAGGGGCGCACTTCATGACGTAAAGGTTTGAATCCATGTAGACCGTACAGCCTCAGACAGGGGAGCTCTTCATGAGGTAAAGGTTTGAATCCATGTAGACCGTACGGCCTCAAACTGTGGCGCTCTTCATGAGGTAAAGATTTGAATCCACGTAGACCGTACGGCCTCAGACAGGGGCGCTCTTCATGAGGTAAAGGTTTGAATCCACGTAGACCATACGGCCTCAGACAGGGGCGCTCTTCATGAGGTAAAGGTTTGAATCCACGTAGACCGTACGGCCTCAGACAGGGGCGCTCTTCATGAGGTAAACGTTTGAATATATGTAGACCGTACGGCCTAGGACAGGGGCGCTATTCATGAGGTAAAGGTTTGAATCCATGTAGACCGTATGGCCTCAGACAGGGGCGCTCTTCATGAGGTAAAGGTTTAAATCCATGTAGACCGTACGGCCTCAGACAGGGGCACTCTTCATGAGGTAAAGGTTTGAATCCATGTAGACCGTACGGCCTCAGACAGGAGCGCTCTTCATGAGGTAAAGGTTTTAATCCATGTAGATTGTGAGGCCTCAGACAGGGGCACTCTTCATGAGCTAAAGGTTTTAATCCATGTAGACCGTATGGCCTCAGACAGGAGCACTCTTCATGAGGTAAAGGTTTGAATCCATGTAGACTGTACGGCCTCAGACAGGGGCATTCTTCATGAGGTAAAGGTTTGAATCCATGTAGACCGTACGGCCTCAGACAGGGGCATTCTTCATGACCTAAAGGTTTGTGTCGTTCACATTCAGTTTGTTTCCTAAACTGAAGTTTCCCACTGCTGTTGGAGCAGCAGAGAATTGCACAGGTTCTTCCCAAGGTTCTAGACATCATTATCAAAAGTAATGCTGCATAAAAAGTAGTGCTGGGACACGATTAAAAAACGAATCTAATTAATTAGAGGGTTTGTAATTAATTAATTGCGATTAATCGCATATCAATATTTGACACAAGAAGCAACATTTTTCCATTTAAATAGATTTTGGTTTATGACCTAATTAATGAATATACACAAAATGTGTTCATTTTTATCATTGTCGTTATTTTTATTTTTTTTGTTGCGTTATTTTTTCTGTAATTAATTAATCGTAATTCAAGTCCCAGTCCTAATAAAAAGTACAGGTAAAAGTAGAAAAGGTACACTTATAATGGCAGCTCCCATTCAAGCATGCGCATTCTGGAGGGAGACGCCACCACAGTAAAGGCGGCATTGCTAGATGGTGAAACACACAAACAGCTCGCCGGATTTATCCCTCTTAAGTACACACACATGTTCCTATTACACTTTTGTCCTTACTACAAGCCTGACTCAGAAGTGTGAAGTTCCAGATTTCCGTGAACGCAGCATAACCAGCAGTGATGAGGTCCAGCAGCAGACTAACCACTGTCAGCAGTGTCACTAACATGGTGGTGTGTTTTCATTTAGAGACACACGGATGGGAATACTCAGCAAAGAGACAACAAGTGTTTTCATTAGTGGGTCACATGATCAACCACCATTGTTTTAACTCACTCTAGGATAGAGAGGAACTCAGCACACTATGAAATACATCAACATCTGAAGGAGAACAACTTTAAGCTCCTCCACTGATTTTTAACATCAAACTGCTTTATTCAGTGTTAACTTCCTGTTATATACCGTAGTTGGACTTTTTCCTCGTGAAGCTTCATGAAGCATTTTCTTCTTGACTACATGACATATCATTTCATTACATTGTAACACAATCTGTTACAAGACCCTGTTGCATTATGCAACACAATAACACATAATGGAATGGCCATGCATACACAATAGTCATGTCAAATAATCACACAGAGCAAGCTGATAAAAGAGCTTGAAGACTCTGACTCTAGTAGAAGCTACATGGTTGTATAAGGAAGGGTGAAGGTGTATTTTCAAATAGACCAAATAAACTAATAGTTCTTATGACACAAGGCCGAGTGTTCCAGTCAGAAGGAGCTTTAAATTTAAACGCACGTCCCCCAATTTCTTTGTTGGTTCTTGGAATGAAAAAGAAGGCTTGATAAATATGTCTTAGTGAGTATGAGGGTGTGTTTGGCAAAAGGATATTGTTTTAAATAAGAAGGTAGTTGAGGTGGATACATTTAAAGATGAACTGGAACCAGTGGAAGCATCTTCGAGCCAGGGGGGATAACCAGTTTAGTGTTGTATTCTGATATACAATGTCAGCATAATGCAGTATTAGTTGTAAAAGCTGAGAGACAATTATTTTCCTCATCTGAAAGGTGATACAATTTCTATGATGATAAAGAACAGCTAGATTACAGCTGAGTTTTTTTAATAAATCGTGGACAATTCTCAGCGTGCTGGGAAAGATCAGAGCGTATTTGATGTGACGATTGCGGAGCTTCTACTTAGCCGCGTCATACTCCCGGCGTTTAAGACTGGTGCTGAAGTCCGGGTAGATGTGGACCCGGGCGCCGTTGTACTCGAGGGGCACCTTTTTCTCAGAGAGAGCTTCATTATCCTCAGCTTTTCCTGAAACTGGAGGAACTTGACCAGGATCGACCTCAGAGCCTTGGCTCTGGAGTTATCCATGCGACCGGTGCGGTGACAGCGCTCAATCAAGGGAGGAGTTGGGAAATTCGCTTCACCTAGAAGCTGCGGTATCAGACAACCCATGAATCCGGTGATGCCTTCTCGGGGATGCCGATGAAGCGTAAATTGGAACGTCTGCTTCTGTTCTCAGCGTCATCTGCCCTTGTTTTCAGGTCAGCATTTGCCTTCTCCAGTGATTTTAAACGTCCAACCAGGTCTATTAGATTGTCTTTGTTGGAGCTAACTCTTTGTTATCCACGATTCCTTGGAGGGTAATTGGCTTACCCATTGTAAGGCCAGTAGTCTTTTCCACTCAATTAAGTAGTAGGATGTAGTCCAATAATTTGTTATTTTTAGTGCAAAAGTTGTTTTACCTTGCTTTATGAGTTCACAAAAAGCTTTTCATTGACACCAGGATAGTCTGGACTGGAAAAAGTATCTCAGAACGCCATCAGTAGACAAACAATTGAGCGTTGCAGAAGCCAACTCGGTGTTGTTTCATTTGTTAAGTTGATTCAGTCAGAAGCAAGGCGTCGCCATGTTGTTGCGAAGAAAGAAACATAATCTAACTTTTACCTTGTGCTCAGTGTCCTGCTCCTGCTTCACTGCAGCTGTCTGCCTTTCCTTATCGCTCTCCTCTGCTTTTTCCCATGATGCTCCCGGCTTCTGGTAGCAGTGCTCGCTGCTAACGTAACAGATGGGGGTCTCTCCTCTCGGGCTGGATGTCAATCTCTGCCCTTCCTCCAGTCTCCACGGCAACCTCCACAGCTGCATGTCGGGGTGGGACGGAGAGCTGCGTGGACAGAGAGAGGACAGACAGAGAACAGACAGTGAATGTCTCCGTAAACTGAAAGAGATTAACGCCACGGTGAGGCTGTACTCACTGCAACAGGCTGATCTTAAGCTGCAGCCCACTGAGGACCTGGCTGAGGCCGTGTGTGTGCGCCAGCAGGCCGCTGGTGTGTGAGATCTTGGAGGCGTTGACCTCAGAGTAGTTCTCCTTCACGCACGATAGGCCGAACATGTGACCAGATATCAGCAAATCAGGTTCTGAGAGGAAACGCTGAGCCCGCCTCCAACCTGAACACACACGCACACACGAGAGTTTATGCAACCAGGCACTAAAATTAAATATTGTAAATTAAGAACTCTATATTCAAGGTAATTGCACCTTTTCCAAAATCAAATTCAAGCACTTTTCAATAATTTCCAGGTGCATTCAAGTGTTATCAAGGGCTTCCAGCACCTGTAAAAACCCTGAATATATAGGTGTATCCGGTATGACTCAAATGATCCAGACACACTCATTAGAACAGGAGCTCCTACCTGCAGTGTGTCTGCAGTAGTAGCAGGTGTAGTTGTGCGGGACGTTGTCTTCATATAAACCCATACAGGTGCCGTGCTGCCAACACAGACATGACTCACACTGTACACGCGCACACACACACACACACACACACGCACGCACGCGCAAAAAGGATGTCATTTTCATGTGAGCACATGAGGTGTGTTTTAAGACAGAAAAAATTTGCATGTGTGTGTGTGTGTGTGTACCTGGATCATGAAGTCGTTCTCCTCATCCACCTCACACACACACCTGACCACCTCGCACTCCTCTGTCTCCATAGCGACGGGCCAAGAGGGTGTGTCCTCCCCACTCTCTGCCGTCAGCGTCGACCAGTCGCTGCCGTCATCAGCTGAATAGGGAGATTAAAGAGAGAGAGAGAGCGAGAGAGAGAGAGAGAGGCCAGTGTCCAGCAGCTCATTTCTTTACATCCGAGATTTTAAAAACTAAATTCTTCACAGAAATGCAAACAACTGGACCGTTTCTGTGGTGTGCGTGTGCGTGTTTGCACCTTGTACGTGTGTGTTCTGGTGTCCAGTGGTCAGCTTCAGAGTGATCGGAGGCTGGTCTGAGTTCTCGTCGTCACTGCTGCCGAGTCCTGGCGGGAGGAAAGACGCGTGAGCATGGGTTCAGTGAGGGCGAGTTATTCGTTGGGACGGTACGCCGACACTCACCTGACTGACTCTTCTTCCTCTTCTTCTTCTTTTTCTTCTTTTTGAGTTTGACTCTGAGGAAGTTCTTCCTCTCCTTCCTGTCCTGTTCTCCTGTGTGCTCCCTCTCTTCTTCCATCTTCACCTCTGCTGACGGACAGGTCAGAAAGAAAGTAATGACCTGAACTCTAAATAATAAATAAACTTCTGTAAAGGCTAAGTCCGTAAACTCAACTCACACTGGTCAGACAGCGGAGCACCTTCTCCAGAAGGCTGCTTTAGCTTCGCTGTCATAGCAACAGATACAGGAAATCTTTCCTGCCACAATCCATCACTGTATATAATAACTCTCTCACCTCTGCCTAACAGAGAACTCTGGTCTCTCTACTGTTTTGTTGTATATATTATTATTGTTTATTGTTTATAGCATACACTATGTATATATTGGATTCTATTTATGTTATGTACAAAGTGTTTATTTGCTGACCCACTACTACTGCTGTTACAAAATAATTTCCCAGTCTGGGATCATTAAAGGAATTCTATTCTATTCTATTCTAAATGAACCCATGGTCCTTTTCAGCATGAAAATCCATCAAATAAGCCATGGAGGCAGTTTTTTTGGTTGATCAACCATGTATAGAGAATGCCCGGAGACACGCCAACAGCCCCAACGGGCTAACAGTGATTAGCTCGGGGCGGTGTGGTGAACGCATCCAAAACAGCATTTTTTACTGCTGAAAATAACAGCAAACCTCTGCAGCAGCATGAGAAGAGTCCCTACACAGAAAACAAAGCACCAACAACGTAGTTAGTGAACCCAGAGTTTATAAAAGACTGTTTTACAAGTCTGTGCCTTACCAGCAGGTCCATGTTGACAGGTCATCCGCACAAGTCGATGACCGGGGTGATTATTTACCACCATAATTATTATCATTGTCATATTCTATCTAGGGCTGGGACTTTAACGCGTTAATTACGATGAATTAATTCCAGAGAAAATAACGCGACAAAATCAATAATGCAATTACTCGCAATTTATTTCTGCACTCGGTGCGGAACGTTGCTCATCGCAGGAGTTCTGGGTCGACCGGTAATACTGACGCACAGGACACAACAGGAGAGAAATGAAACGGAAGTGAGATGATGACTCGTTGCTGGGTTCAGTGGGTGACATTTCAGTTCTAAAGTTCAGTTCAGACCAAAGATTCCCAATGAGACCAGTTGAAACTTGCAACTACTTGCAACGTGCAGGTCTGCAGCGTTCTGAAACCTGTCAGTTCACACCAGTGAGATGGGGCGGTGTATCATCTCCATAGCAACAACTCTTATCCGTTTCATTCTGAAGTCAGCTTTTTAAAATACCAACATGGCCCAAAATGTTTCTGTTTTAACCTCCGACTTTTCAGGCTTTTCTTTCGTAGCTCGATATAATTTGTAGGATTATAAAATATAAATGAGGGCCAAGACAGTGAGATACTTGCTACAGCTGCATTTATAAAGAGATGAAACTCTAGAAACTCTAGAAAATACCGTTTCGTTTCCCTGATTCACTGCTTTGTTCTGCATAACGGTGCTCGCTCTTATTCATCGTTTTGCTGGCTCGACCCTCTTGATTGGCTGTTGAAACAGTTGATGTGTGTATCTGTTCTTTTGCACATCAGTCTGGTATTTTTGATCTTGTATATATTTCACTACTGTAAATATTCATTTCTGTAAATTTAAATTTTTCTAATCTAGTTACTCCAGGTAGGGAATGAGTCCTTACCCCAAGTGAAGGAGTTCAAGTACTTCGGGATCATGTTCACGAGTGAGGGGACGATGGAGCGTGAGTTTGGCTGGAGAATCGGAGCAGCGGGGGCGGTGTTGCAGTCGCTCTACCGCACCGTTGTGACGAAAAGAGAGCTGAGCCAGAAGGCAAAGCTCTCGATCTACCGGTCAATCTTCGTTCCTACCCTCACCTATGGTCATGAAAGCTGGGTCATGACCGAAAGAACGAGGTCGCGGGTACAAGCGGCTGAAATGGGTTTTCTCAGGAGGGTGGCTGGAGTCTCCCTTAGAGATAGGGTGAGAAGTTCAGCCATCCGTGAGGAACTCGGAGTAGAGCCACTGCTCCTTAGCGTTGAAAGGAGCCAGTTGAGGTGGTTCGGGCATCTAGTTAGGATGCCCCCTGGGCGCCTCCCTAGGGAGGTGTTCCAGGCACGTCCAGCTGGGAGAAGGCCTCGGGGAAGACCCAGGACTAGGTGGAGAGATTATATCTCCACACTGGCCTGGGAACGCCTCGGGATCCCCCAGTTAGAGCTGGTTAATGTGGCACGGGAAAGGGAAGTTTGGGGTCCCCTGCTAAAGCTGCTGCCCCCGCGACCCGACCCCGGATAAGAGGATGAAGATGAGATGAGATGAGATGAGATGAGATGAGATTAGGGATGTCCGATAATATCGGCCCACCGATATTATCGGCCGATATTGAGTTAAAAATGTAATATCGGGAATTATCGGTATCGGGTTTTTACAACCGATGTTAGTTCTGTAGGCTTCAGCATTTCCGAGTGTACCTGAATGCAACACGGGCCGTAGGCTTCAGCATTTCCGAGTGTACCTGAATGCAACACGGGCCGTTTACAGGCGCGTGCTTGATGACGTATAACAACAACAACACGCTCACTCGTAGGTTGCTAACCGTGGCTAACAAGCTTCAGCTCTCCCGGTGCATGAGATGTCCGTGGTTTGGAAGTATTTCCAAGTGTCATCTACTAACAGTAAATGTGCGCTTTGCAATGACTGCAAGGCGTCCGTTATGAGAGGAGGAAACAAGGCGTCTTCCTTTAATACATCACATTTGATCACCCAGCTCAAGAAGAATCATGCGGAGTTATACGCTACATCTGTGCAGCAAAGTGATGAAAAGAAGCAACAGCCGACACCGAGAAACAAACTTTTTCTATCGTTCGGGATGCCGGATTCACCAAACTTGTGTAGTTTCTCGAGCCCCGTTATGTCTGTATAACGCCCAGTCACAAGTATTTCTCAGACCAGTGTTTACCCGAACTGTACAGCGTTGTTTACCGTCACGTCGAGAAGCTAATTTCTGGTGCTGTATCCATTAGATCCAATACAGGTTAGCATGTTGAGCTTGACTGCTGATTTATTGATTGTATTATTTGTCAAGTTACTCAGTCTGGGAAAAGAAAACTAAGTTTGTTTACTACTCTGGACTGAAGGTATGCATCTTCCTTGTTGTGATGTTGTCTGTAGTGTTGTTTGAGGCAAAATATTCTCTCTAAAAACACAAACAATTAAATGAATGGCACTTTTTTCAATAACTTATTTTGTACAGACTGTGTTTACATTTGAAAAGCCGTGTTGCATCTATGTATACATCCAGTGGGGCATCACAATAAAATTAGGCATAATGTGTTAATTCCATAATAGGTGATATGTGATGAATTTTGGTGTAAAAAGGCTGCATATATCGGTATCAGGTGATATCGGTATCGGGTGATATCGGTATCGGAAATTAAGGGTTGGACAATATCGGAATATCGGATATCGGCAGAAAAGCCAATATCGAGCATCCCTAGATGAGATGAGATGAGATGTTGTCGGCTGAAGCAAGCTAAATCCCTGGCGACAACATCTGCCGGTTAGATTCGAAACACCGCTGCAAGTCTCACCTGCGACGTTGGAAAACAGTTACATTGCAAATTTTTGGTCTGAACCAGAGACTGTCTTTCTGATGGTCTGAACTGGACTTAAGAAACGACCAAGTGGAAACATGGACAAGAGCACGGCTGTGTAAAAATTCACCTCCCAACTAAGCTCTTCAGCCTACAGACAACTCTGAACATGCTGCAGCTAACGTTAGCACAGACAACTCTGAACATGCTGCAGCTAACGTTAGTACAGACAACACTGAACATGCTGCAGCTAACGTTAGTACAGACAACACTTAACATGCTGCAGCTAACGTTAGCACAGACAACTCTGAACATGCTGCAGCTAATGTTAGTACAGACAACACTGAACATGCTGCAGCTAACGTTAGCACAGACAACTCTTAACATGCTGCAGCTAACGTTAGTACAGACAGAAATAGAAATAGACATATGTACATATTCACATGATATAGTGCAGTTGTTCTTGTTTTGTAATAATATAGTGGTGAGTAAATAAATATGAGTAAATATGTCCAAATAGTGCAAAAACAGAAGTGACCTTAGTACAGGCATATTGCACGGTGCAGGGTACAGGATGACGTCAATAGTCTATTGGGAGCAGTGCTGATTGTATAGTCTGACAGCAGCAGGAAGGAAGGACCTGCGATACCTCTCCTTTGCACACTAAGGGTGAATCAGTCTGTTGCTGAAGGAGCTGCCCAGTGCTGTGAGAGTGACCTGCAGGGGGTGGGACTCCTGCACCAGCAGCGATGACAGCTTGTCCATCATCCTGCTCTCTCCCACCATCTGCACTGAGTCCAGTTAGTTGATGGATCATTTTTGTCTGTGTTTTTAAAAACATGGAGAAAAAGCTTTCTTTGTTTAACTGTTTGTTTTATGCCAAGGATATTATTCTAAATATTTTTGCAATGTTAGGTTTCCACTTGTCATTAATATACCGTACTGAGTATTGTTTCATTTGTTATAATATATTACGTCATATATCAAAATCCATTTAAATTGAAAAATGTTGCTACTTGTGTCGAATATTGATATGCGATTAATCACGATTAATTAATTACAAAGCCTCTAATTTATTAGATTAATTTTTTTCAATCGTTTCCCACCACTAATTCTATCACCTTAGCTGTGCTTGTTTCTACTATTCTTCTGTATTAACTGCCATAACATATAAGTCATATTCACATTACTATAGATATTATTATAGTTACTGGAAGTGTGTCTGTGTCTGGCTTTGTGTCTGTCTTTGTCTCTCTCTGTCCGTCTTTTCTCTCTTTCTCTCTCCTTTTCTTCCTCCCCAGCCGGTGCAGACAGATGGCCGTCCTCCACAGAGCTGGGTCTGTCTGACGTTCCTGTCTGTTATAGGGAAGGTTTTCGTTGCCACCGTACTCTACGGGAGAATTGTTGGATCTATGTTAATCATTAATAAGTCATAGTCATAGTCATAGTCATGGTCTATACCTACTCTGTAAAGTGTCCTGAGATAACTTTTGTTATGAATTGGCACTATAAATAAAATTTAATTCAATTGAATTGAAATCTGTTGACTCAGCCATTTTGGTTCCTGTGTGTGAGTGTTCAATCTTGCACTCCAGTAATGCTTGGACACTAACGCGACCCACTGTCCTGTAGTGAGCTAACACTGCCTTGAACCCCTTCAACAGACGTCCCCACCGCCTCATCTTGCGCGACATTTCAGTGCTGCAGAGAAAGATGCTGTCTGGGACTTTTCCAAACCTTTTACATCTATTATTAACTTATAGTTCATATAACTGCCACAAACCTCAAAGTTTACGTGTTTTGCGGGAACAAATCATCAGTGGGCTCCTTTCTTTTGGATTGTAATCGGCAATCGACTTGAATGGACTACTTGTCAACATGGACCTACTGGTAAGGCACAGACTTGTAAAACAGTCTTTTTTAATAAACTCTAACAACGTTTTGGTGCTTTGTTTTACGTGTAAGGACTCTTCTCATGCTACTGCAGAGGTTTGCTGTTATTTTCAGCAGCATTAGTGGTTAAAAAATGCCGTTTTGGATGTGTTCAGCACACTGCCCCAAGCTAATCACTGTTAGCCCTTTGGGGCTGTTGGTGTCTCTCCGGGCATTCTCTATAAATGGCTTATCAATCAAAAAAACTGTCTCCATGGCTTATTTGATGGATTTTTCATGCAAAAAAAAGCCCATGGGTCCATTTTCGGACTTACAATTTGAGTCACACACAAATATTGACCTCATAACGCTGCATTGAAACAGTGGTTGTTTGTGTCTCAGTTTAAACTGATTGTTACGGTCATCAGTTAATCAAACAGAGTGTTTGAGTGTGTGTGTGCATGCACCTGTTTCCATGACGCTGTGCTCTCTGTTGTCACGGTGACAGGCGCTGTTCTGGTTCCTCCTACAGTGACACCAGTCAGCGTTAGACAAAATGTTCCACCTGCAAACTCTCGATATAGCTCCCGTTGTGGGATATGAACCCTCAACTCACCTCGCAGCCTCCTGCTCGTCGCCTCGATCGTCCAGATGCTGGTCGGAGTGGTAGTACTTGATGTGGTAGTGCAGCAGACTTGCCTTCCTGAACGACTTGGTGCAGCCTGATGCGGGACACTTGAAGGGGTTGTGGTCCAACTCAATGGAGAGGATGGGAGGAGGCTGGTTCTTTATCACCCGGTACACTGAGCCCGGAGAGAAGAACAATTACAGCATTTCCCAAAAATGTTCTATCCTGATAGAAGTCACATCATATCTGAATAACCATATATATAAATACATAAATAAGTACTTGAGTGTGGTCTTTACCTACTCTGTAAAGTGTCCTGAGATAACTTTTGTTATGATTCGACACTATAAATAAAATTGAATTGAAATTGAATATATATCAGGATGTACAATGTTTTCTGGTAATTCACAGCTGAAGGCTAAATATGGAAGGAGACAACTCCAGCTCTGTGTGTAATGGCATGACACGCTGTTGTGAAAAATCTCCTATATCTCCTAACAACAGTCAAGTAAAAGTTAAATTACACACACCTCTACACACACCAGCTGGGAAATGTTGGGGTAATTTCTGGTGAATCTGGGGGAAACGTAAGGGTAATTTCTGATAAATCTGGGGGAAATGGGGTAATTTCTGGTAAATCTGGAGGAAATGTTGGGGTAATCTCTGGTAAATCTGGGTGATATGGGGTAATTTCTGGTAAATCTGGAGGAAATGTTGGGGTAATTTCTGATAAATCTGGAGGAAATGTTGGGGTAATTTCTGATAAATCAGGAGGAAATGTTGGGGTAATTTCTGGTAAATCTGGAGGAAATGTTGGGGTAATTTCTGGTAAATCTGGGGGAAATGTTGGGGTAATTTCTGGTAAATCTGGAGGAAATGTTGGGGTAATTTCTGATAAATCTGGAGGAAATGGGGTAATTTCTGGTAAATCTGGAGGAAATGTTGGGGTAATTTCTGGTAAATCTGGAGGAAATGGGGTAATTTCTGGTAAATCTGGAGGAAATGTTGGGGTAATTTCTGGTAAATCTGGAGGAAATGTTGGAGTAATTTCTGATAAATCTGGAGGAAATGGGGTAATTTCTGGTAAATCTGGGGGAAATGTTGATATCTTGTTTCATGGTTAGATGAGTTATAAGGGACAAATGCGTGTGTGACAGTACTTCAGTCCTAAGTTTAGATAATAAGTGTAGTGTGTGGTGTTTGTGTATGTGTGGAGTTTTGTGTAGTTTGAGTGGTCTGTGTGTGTACTCACGTGGCTCTCGGCTGAATTTGTGTGTGGTGGGTAGGTGGGCCTGACGCTCCAACACGATGTCTGACAAAGTTTGTGATGAAACAACAGAGAGAGCGTGAAGTTAGTTATAATCAGAGCTGTTATCATATTCATCATATTTGGGATAATACAATAATTTTGCAGAGGAAGAGTTTCACCTCTGTCAAAGTGGCTGGGGTTAGGAGGAACTGGCTGGGAGGATTCAGCTGTGATCGGCTGATTCTGAGCACCACTGTTTCGACCTGGGAGAAGAGCAGCGCATTAGAATTAGTAACATGATTGGGTAACACTTCACTTAACAGGTCTACAAATTTCATTGTTAGAAGGTGATAATTAAGTAACACATTTGAAATTACCCCCAAACTACCCCAACGTGTACCCCCAAATTGATCAAAAATTATGCAAACATTTCCCCAAAATTTATGAAAAATTACCCCAACATGTAACTCCAAATTTATGAAAAAATTACCCCAACATGTAGCTCCAAATTTATCAAGAATTACAGCATTATATACCCCCAAAAATTACAACATTTATCCCCAAATCCATCAAAAACGACACCAACATTTATCCCCAAATTTATTAAAAATAACATCACCATATATCCCCAAATCCATCAAAAACGACACCAACATTTATCCCCAACTTTATTAAAAATAACATCAACATTAAACCATAAATCTATCAACCATTACGCCAACGTTTATCCCCAAATTTATTAAAAATTACATAATTTACCCCCAAATAATAAACAAATGTCTCATCATCCTATTGAAGGTTCTATCTACGTGATTGGTTAACTTGATAGAACTATATAAAATAAATTGCCACCCAATTATCAGCTTATTAGGAAATGATATATTATAATTTGACAATTATTTGATTGTATTTTCCAAGAAATTTCAAACAAGTTACTTGCTACTTTATTACTTAATTACCAGGGAATGGCAGAACTGGGAATAAAACTTTTAATCATAATGATCTAATAACTTCATATTACTTTTCTGGAAATGTATTAAAGAAATTACAGACTACATACAACCTGCTTTTTAAGAAATGATTATTGTTGGGGTAATTATGGGGTATATTTGATGGTAATTTCAAATTTGTTACTTGTTTATTATCATCTACTTACCATGAAGACAATTAAAAGCTCAGGGCGTTTACTTCAACACTTAAAGAAGAGACTTACTGTCATCTGTTCTCTTCTTCGCTGGTGGATGGGAGGATGAAGGTTCTGCCTTCCTCTTCATCTCCCCCTCCTCAGCTCCTTCCTTCTCCTCCGATGTCATCTTGTCCTCTGTTTCCTTCTCCTCTTCTTTCTCTTCACCATCCTCCTCTTCCTCGCTCTCGCCTTCCTCCCATCCCTCGCTTCCCACTGCACTCTTCTCAGATCTGGACTTCTGCGTCAAAACAAACACACAAACAAAACACTTAAGATCAGAGGAGCTGTGATTGGTGAAGCCATTCAGATGAGGACCAATGGGTGTGTTATGTTTCTTACTTCTTGGAAGGGCTTGACCTTCGTGGGCTTCACTGTCAGAACCACGCCGTCAAAGAAGCGCACCGTGTAGGACTCTGACACACACACACACACACACACACACACACACACACACACACACACACACACACACACACACACACACACACACACACACACACACACACACACACACACACACACACACACACACACACACACACACACACACACACACACACACACACACACACACACACACACACACACACACACACACACACGACAATGTTAAGTCATTCATTATCACTAGGGATGGGCGTGAGTCAACGATTCCTCAAGTAGCCCTCGTTTCAAATGAACTTGATTGGTAAACAACACACTCAAGTTTTTTTGTGCACGATGCACCTCTTGCTTCTGCGCTTGACCCGAGATTTTTGGAAATGGCTCTTCTCCTCACCATCAGAAAAGTTGTGTGACCTACAAGGGTTACTGTACAAGGACCAGACGACATGGAGGGGGAAAGAAGTGACGCTCAGGGCCTCAGCTTCGAAACTCTGGACATCCTCTTCAGGAGGACTAGTTCAAAAATATTGATGTGAACGAGCTAGAAGCTTGTTTCAGTGAGCCATGCATTAGTCCTCAGAAAAACCCACTCGAGCGGTGGAAGTCCAACAGGCACCAGGATAAAAAATTGAGCCTGTCAAAGCAGAAGCTGCTGATACCTGCCATCTTTGTGCCAAAGGAGCGTCTGTTCTCCACAGAAGGACTGATCATTATCAGAATGGGAACGAGGATTAAATTATGTTTTTGTAAGGAAACAATGTTTTGAAGTTGTGGTTGTGAAAAAAATAAATCCTTAAAGGGTAACTGCGATAGTTTTGATTGATAATAAGCATTAGGTGTCATTATTCCTGCAGGAAGGTACATAAAGTCTTAAAAATAGATCTGGAAAAATGAGTACTTGATTGGCCTTTGAGGAATTGATGCGATCCCTCGGTCTTGGAATTAACTAGTCGTGCCCATCCCAACAACAACTCGACTCTGTTGCTCCTTTAAAAAAGAAGATAATGAAACAGAGGACGTTAGCTCAATGGTATAACTCATAAACCTTTGAATTAATACAAGTATTGCGCAAATTGGAAAGTAAATGGCGTTCAACCAAATTGGAGGAATCTCGCTCAGTTTGAATAGAAAGTCTTAAAACAGAGAGCAGAGAGAGCCACAGCCCTAGTGAGCCACATATTCCTATAACCCTCAGTAGTAACGACTTCATGACCTTCTTTAACGACAAAATTATAACTATTATAGACAAAATCAACTCGCTTGGCACCAGTTTTTATTCAAACCCAGGAACCTTAGAAACTACTGTACGACCAGATATATTCTTGGACTGCTTTTCTACTGTTGACCTTAACAAATTAACATGTACTATTTCAGCATCAAAACCTTCTACTTGTCTCCTAGACTCTATTCCAACTAGGTTACTTAAAGAAGTGTTACCTTTAGTTAGCACTCCAGTATTAGATATGATTAACATGTCTTTATCAGCAGGTTATGTACCACAATCTTTTAAAACAGCTGTAATTAAACCTCTTCTTTTAAAGCCCAGTCTTGATCCAGAGGTTCTAGCCAACTATAGACCTATATCTAACCTTCCTTTTCTCTCTAAGATCCTCGAGAAATTAGTTCAGCTTTGTGACTTTTTACATAATAATGAGTTATTTGAGGACTTCCAGTCAGGATTTAGAGCGAATCATAGCACTGAGACAGCACTGGTAAAAATTACTAACGACCTTCTAATAGCTTCAGACAAAGGACTTGTCTCTGTGCTTGTTTTACTAGATCTTAGTGGGGCCTTCGACACTATTGACCATCGCATCCTGCTACAGAGACTGGAGCATCTAATTGGCATTAAAGGAACCTCATTAAGCTGGTTTAAGTCGTATTTATCAGATAGATCTCAGTTTGTACATGTTAATGACAAATCCTCCATGCACACTTAATTTAGTCACGGAGTTCCACAGGGTTCTATCCTTGGACCGATTCTATTCACCTTATATATGCTTCCCCTGGGAAATATTATAAGGAAGCACTGCATAAATTTTCATTGTTATGCTGATGACACACAATTATATTAGTCGATCAAACCAGAAGAAACCCATCAGTTAGATAAACTTCAAATGTGCATTAAGGAAATAAAAGGCTGGATGACCTGCAAATTTCTGACGTTAAACTCAGATAAAACTGAAGTTATTGTACTTGGCGCCGAAGGCCTCCGAAACTCAATATCTAAAGCTATTGTTACTCTGGATGATGTTGTGTTGTCCTCCAGCACCACAGTAAGGAATCTGGGTTAATTTTGATAAGGATATGTCCTTCGATTCTTACATAAAACTAACGACAAGGACTGCATATTTTCACCTGCGTAATATTGCGAAAATTAGGAACAATGGGCCTCATTTATATATCTTGCGTGAAAACGGGCGCAGATCTGAGCGCAGAATTGGTCGTAGGAAAGGACCCACGTGTGATTTATGAAACATTTGTATCTGACCAATCTCAGCGTACGAATGAGCGGGCCTTGATAAATGCGGCGGCTGAATCATTAATATTATGCCCTTAAATATTCCTGGTTCGGAGGCCTCGCCCACTGAGGTCAAACATGCAGAGGAGAAACGCTGGTACGAAAAGAAACACACAGATTGGCATCATGACATCCGAGATGGAGCAAAATAAAGATAAAAACGCTGTATGGAAAAGAATAACGGAGGCAGTCAACCCGAAGCAGCGCTCCACTGAGACCCGTGTGCGCAGTGTTGGACAGGTTTTGTGCCGTATTCAGCACCCCTGCCGTGAAATGCACCCCCTCGCATTATAGGTGATATTCTGGATCAGAAGGCTGTTGTTTCCACCTATAGGAGTAGTTTATATACAGGTAACCCAATTAAAAGCACACACTTTTGAACCGATGAATTGCAAGAAAAACTCGGATTATATTTAGGAAACGCTGAGTCAAATACATTCAACTTGCTCAAAAGATCCATTGAATTCATTTTGTAATTATGGCTGCAGTAGATTTCCAAAGAACATACAACAAGGTGTTGTTTTGTGTTCGCTATTATCCAAGTTTGTGATTTTAAACTCTTTAAAATAGTTTAAAGACTGTAAGTAACCAATGTTCTGACCGTTGTGGGTTAGCTGTTTTTTAAACTACTCCTATAGTTGGAAACAACAGCCTTCTGATCCAGAATATCACCTATAATGCGAGGGGGTGCATTTCACGGCCAGGGTGCTGAATACGGCACAACACTGGTGCTACCGGTGGGTCATTAGGTATTCCGTAAGAGGATACCTTTGTCACCTAGAAGAACCATACAGAGATGTTAATCATCTGATACCTTGTTTGATTTAATGCAATTTATCGAGGGCAGCCACCAACCGAGGAGATGACTTTGGCTCTGCAGTGCGTCTTGCTACAGCTGCGTGCCAACACATTCATTCATGAATTCAATGTCGGGGTCGCGGGGGGCTGGAGCTGAGCTGTTTTGAAATATAAAAGAATCGTGTGTGTCCCCCTGGCCACCTGGCCACCACGTTTAAAAGCGATAGCTTGGCATCACAAATCACCTGTACATTTATCGAGTGGTAGTTTTTCCGATTGATGAATGCGTAATCATTCATGGATGGTGCCTTCAGACGCACATGAGTACAATCAATTGCTCCAACGACAATTTTTATTTTTTTTATTCGTTTTAAGAATCCGTTTTGATCTGTTCTTAATATGTGACTGCTTATGCTTAATGACAGCTGAGGTTTGTTCATTATTTTCAGACAGATTTTGCTGTGCTGCACCGCAAATACACAGGCTGAAATTTGCGTACACGGTCTCAGACGTGAGATTTGATCGTAGCTCCTGCTCACTTCCAAATTGATAAATGCCAACGTTTGCCAGGAAATGGTCGTACGCACGTTTTTCTGCCGTACGTTCGTTTGATAAATGAGGTCCATTGTGTCTCAGAAAGATGCAGAAAAACTAGTCCATGCATTTGTTACTTCTAGGCTGGACTACTGCAACTCCTTATTATCAGGCTGCTCCAATAAGTCTGTTAACAGTCTCCAGTTGGTCCAAAATGCTGCAGCTCTTGTACTAACTAAAACAAATCGAAGAGAACATATTTCTCCTGTATTAGCCTCTTTGCACTGGCTACCTGTAAAATCTAGAATAGAATTTAAAATCCTTCTTCTTCTTCTTATTGGTCAGGCTCCGTCGTATCTTAAAGAGCTCATAGTACCGTATTACTTATTAGATCGCTGCGCTCTGAGAAAGTGGAATGGGAGGCAGAGCCTTCAGCTACCAAGCTCCTCTCCTGTGAAACCAACTCCCAAGTTATATTCGGGAGGCAGACACTGTCCCCATATTCAAGAGTTAACTTAAAACTTTCCTCTTTCATAAAGCTTAAAGCTAAGGGCTTATGAGCCCTTGTTATTAGCATCCAATTTCTCTTAGGACCTGGATTTGGAAAAGCATGATTTTGTTATGATAATGATGCTGCTATAAGCCTAGTCTGCCGGGTGATAATACTGTTGCTGATACTCTGAGCTTGTCTGTATCAGTCATGTCTCATAAATACATGTTACTAATTCAATATTTACTAATTACTAATTCATATTTGCCACCATAATTATAATCATTGTCATGTTCTGTCACCCTGGCTGTGCCTTTTTCTTGCTGTTCTGTTGTATTAACTGCCATAACTTGTAAGTCATATTCACATTACTTTGACTGTTACTTTTGTGATTGCTTGCATCTCTGGAAGTGTGTCTCTGTCTGTCTTTGTGTCTGTCTGTCTCTCTCTGTCCATCTGTCCGTCTTTTCTCTCTTTCTCTCTCCTTTTCTTCCTCCCCAACCGGTGCAGACAGATGTCCGTCCTCCACAGAGCTGGGTCTGTCTGACGTTCCTGCCTGTTAAAGGGAAGGTTTTCGTTGCCAGCGACTCTACGGGGGAATTGTTGGGTCTATGTAAATCATAAATAAGTCATAGAGTGTGGTCTTTACCTACTCTGTCAAGTGTCCTGAGATAACTTTTGTTATGATCTGGCACTGTAAATAAAATTGAATTGAATCCCTAATTATCACTCAATGGGTTGATTTTGTTTTTAATAATCTGATCGAATTGCTATAAAATGTTGGAAAATAGAGACAAATACACATCGCAGTTCCCCAGAGTCCAATGAGACGTTCAAATGTCTTATTTTGTCTGAACGACAGTCCAGACCCCCAAAATACTCAATTTAAAACAAAGGAAGCAAAAGCTAAAAGAAAATATTCAGAAACATAATAAATGAAAATATAGTGGACCAATACCAATATACTTGGATCAATGAACCGACGGTTTTAGATCTAATGTACAGTGACGTGTCATGAGCTGTAAAAGACGCCCTTGAGCCTCACCGTCCCTGTTGACTCTGAGGATTTTGGCCGGGTAGAAACGACAGTCGGTCCAACAGGCCAGAACCTTCGTACCCGTAACAAACATCTGAGAAACACAGAGAAGAAGAAAAGTGAACAGAGGCTGCAACGTGCACATACATACACACGTACAGATAATTCTTATACTCTTAGTCAATGGAAACCTTTCAACACTGTGTCGGGAAAAAAGTTTAACTGTAACCAGGACACATGCAGAATTGTAAAAGTTCACATAAGGTGTTTTTCCTATGGACAGTCAGAAGTTAATCTGCTGCTTTTTCTGACTTCTGGTCCTTGAGTTCAGACAGATCAAGGTGTATCACCGGCCTGATTTAGCTCCTAATGTGATGGCTCGGACACTACACATATTAATCCATTATCCATTTCCATGACTAAAAATAGATGTAAAATTACCACAAAAAGATGCAGAATGGCTCAAAGATGCAAAATGACACAAAAAGATGCAGTGTTTCCCCTACCATTATATCAGGGGGACCACCCAACGACACCTCTTGAAGGTCAAGTTAATTTAATTTTTTTTAATTTTCTATAAAGCGCCAGATCACAGCAGAAGTATTCTAAAGATACCTTTCCAATAGAACAGGTCTATACCTTGTCCTCGTATTAAACAAAGTATCTTAATGGCACAGTTAAGGTACTGCTAATGCAAACAAAACATCTTACAGCTGCAGCTTCACATTAAAAGCTTTTAAGTGGCCAAACGTGAGCTGACTTTTATTTTATAGCAGACCCGTAGCGTCAGTCCCGGTCTATGGTCACGGTCAGTGAGTCAGCGTGTCTTCACTGTGTGATTTAAACACCCTAAAAGAAAAAGACAGAAAGTTTGAAAAACTTGCAAGGCAGAAATAAGCTGCGGACACACTGACCAGCAGGCGCGTGAAGCCTGAGCGTAACGTTAGCTTAGCACTAGCCTTACGCTCTGCTTTGCCACACCATGGCCACCACCGTAGTCAGAGATGACGGAGAAACAACAGCACTTTGAAATCCTCCTGCTTCTCTAAAGTCACCGGTGTGGAAACATGTTTGCCTTCTCCGAGACTTATAAAAAAACAACAAACGGTAGAGCCTTCATGGTGCACCTGTTGACCTGACCCTATTTATTTGAGCTTATTTATTTTATTACTTGAAAGGTACCTTCAGTAAAGTAAGTTCTACCAATATTTAGACTATATTGTTTTATAGTTTTGGTTCAATAAAGGAAATAAAGGTTTCTGTATGCTGTGAATTATAGTTGTAAGGAAAAAAAAAATCAGAATCGGCACAAATCTGTATAGGCAGGTTTGTGCACGCACATCAGTGGACAGAGAGCGCGCATTAGAAAATATGCCTCCCTCCAAGCTGTAAACCTAGAGGAAACACTGCACAAAATTACTGAAAAATCCCTATAAAAGATGAAGATGAAAATGAGACGGTTCAATGACCGCCGCTCTTTTACACACGCATGCACGCACACACAAACAAACACACACACACCGGCTGTGAGCACGGTGGATTCAGGCCCTGCCTCCTCAGGCTGACTCTCCGCAGGTACGGCGAGGTCCAATGAAACCATTCATTATGTCGACGGCTCCACTGGTGGTAGTTGACCTGGACCCGCTCTTTGTCGTAGTCGATTTTCTCGATCGTGGCGGCGTACCTAACAGGGATATAAAGAAAAACAATAAAGTGAACAGAATATAATTAAAATTGACAATAAATCAGGTTTTTAAAGCATCATAGTTCTGGAGGTGTCACAACAGATACGTGTAATACTGCAGATTATTTTATGTTATTTGTGTGTGTGTGTGTGTGTGTGTGTGTGTGTGTGTGTGTGTGTGTGTGTGTGTGTGTGGTCCACACCAGTTCTTGTTGCGGTCTCGGGCTTCCAGCTGAGCGCCGACCTCAAAGGTGATTCCCAACCTATCCGGTGGAGTCTTCATCTGGCAGAAACAGAAAAAATGACTCCAACAAATGTACTTGTGGTTAAAATGAGCTCAACCTGAAACATCTACAGCAGGAAAATAAAACATGAATGCAGCGGGAAGATTCAGGTGTAACAGGAAACATTTTACTGAACTTTACATACTTGCTGATGATATTTACACACTTTAACTTAAGTAAAGTTTTGAATGCAGCAGTCTGGGGCTGCCCCTCAAATGCACGACCTGACAGATGATACATGATGATGTCGCGAGTGCGCACATCAGCTCACTTCCATGTTTATTCCAAATAAATGTATTACTTAAACTCATATACTTTTTTTTATATTAAATATTAATTTTAAAAGTTGTTTCACGAAGCTGTACTTCAACTTACGTGATGACGTGTAACAAATAACGGTTGCAGCCAAACTTGTAGTTTTTCATAAATTACTATAAAAGTAGTCTGGATAACGATTTAGATTACACGTGCGCATTGACACATAAACTTAAGCAGCGTGTATTCGATTGAATAAACAATAAAAATAAACATTTCTGTCTTTTTTGACATTTCTAGATAGTATCCCCTGTGAAAGAAGCCGATTGGCTCACAAGTCGCAGAGGACGCCCATTCAGGATTTTAATTGGGCGTCACATTCTGTCACTCAAAAAAACAAAACAAAAAAACCCCCAGAGACAGTCCCGCCCCCTCGGGAGCCACTCAGTTATTTGACAGTGGCTAAAAATGCTACGTGTTAGCTCTAAAGAGTAGCGACAAACGACAAGAGGACGGCGTGCCAAAGGCTTCAGAGTCACACGTTATTACAGTACACCTGCTTCTGAGAGGAGACAACGACGTGTTTGACGCTGTTCATTAAAAGCTCAACCCGATAAACAGAGTCCTCTCCATTGACTGTGAACAGAGGAGCTAACGCAGCTAACCGCTAGCCTCTAGTTAGTGTGAGAAGTCACACTGACAGCAGCGACTCAAATGTTCAATGTCGCCGGGTAATGCGTCAGGAGAGCGGACACTTTTATGAAATTGTGTCCGCTGTTCAAATGTCATAATGAGCGTTAAATGTGTAAATGACGATCAAAAGCGTGTTTACCTCTCGCGCTACTTGTGCACTGGACTCTTCTTCATACTGTGACGGCCGCAGAGCGCATGCGCGGGTTGAGACAAACAGAGGGTGTGTGTTTATCTGTCGAACTGTTGGAGGATTGTGTTTTAGGCATAATAACAATAATAATAATAATAACAACAATAACGGTACTAATGTAATATAATAATGATTCTAACAACCATAATGATACTACATATGATCATACTATAATAGTACTAATAATAATCATAATAATAACAATAATAATAATAACAACAATAATAATGACACTAATGTCATTATAATAATGATTCTAATAATAATACTACTAATAATAATACTACATATAATCCTACTATTATAATAGTACTACTTATAATAATCATAATAATAACAATAATAATAATAACAACAATAATGGTACTAATGTAATATATTAATGATTCTAACAACCATAATAATACTACATATGATCATACTATAATAGTACTAATAATAATCATAATAATAACAACAATAATAATGACACTAATGTCATTATAATAATGATTCTAATAATAATACTAATAATAATAATACTACATATAATCCTACTATTATAATAGTACTACTTATAATAATCATAATAATAACAATAATAATAATAACAACAATAATGGTACTAATGTAATATAATAATGATTCTAACAACCATAATAATACTACATATGATCATACTATAATAGTACTACTAATAATAATCATAATAATAACAATAATAATAATAACAACAATAATAATGACAGTAATGTCATTCTAATAATGATTCTAATAATAATACTAATAATAATAATACTACATATAATCCTACTATTATAATTGTACTAATAATAATAATCATAATAATAACAATAATAATAATAATAACAACAATAATGGTACTAATGTAATATAATAATGATTCTAACAACCATAATAATACTACATATGATCATACTATAATAGTACTACTAATAATAATCATAATAATAACAATAATAATAATAACAACAATAATAATGACAGTAATGTCATTCTAATAATGATTCTAATAATAATACTAATAATAATAATACTACATATAATCCTACTATTATAATTGTACTAATAATAATAATCATAATAATAACAATAATAATAATAATAACAACAATAATGGTACTAATGTAATATAATAATGATTCTAACAACCATAATAATACTACATATGATCATACTATAATAGTACTAATAATAATCATAATAATAACAACAATTATAATGACACTAATGTCATTATAATAATGATTCTAATAATAATACTACATATAAT
Organism: Echiichthys vipera; assembly: GCF_963691815.1. Taxonomy (NCBI): domain Eukaryota; kingdom Metazoa; phylum Chordata; class Actinopteri; order Perciformes; family Trachinidae; genus Echiichthys; species Echiichthys vipera. The sequence goes on from NC_139834.1 coordinate 30,545,627, forward strand.
CCTACTATTATAATAGTACTACTAATAATAATCATAATAATAACAATAATACTAATAACAACAATAATAATTACACTAATGTCATTATAATAACGATTCTAACAATAATACTAATAATAATAATACTACATATAATCCTACTATTATAATAGTACTACTACTAATAACCATAATAATAATCATAATAATGATGAATATAATCATTCGAATAACAATTATATTATAATAGTAGTAATAATAATAATAATAACAACAATAATACTTATTAAAGTTATAAAATAATATGATAATCAGCATCATAATAACAATAATAATAATTACGATAGTAATAATAGTATTAATAATACCTCACTGTGAAATACAGCCTCTATTTAGTTTTGATAAGCAGTATAAAATATATTGAAAATTAAATTAAAAAACAGGGTGTTGAATTGAAGGGTTGCCTTCATTATAACGTGGAAAAACACATTTATTAACAGATTACTAACATTTATTATGAAAACGGGGGAGAGATGGACCTGAAATGTTGATCATATATTGCTATTGTTTTTAAGGTATTAGTAAATGATTTATTAGCCAGCAGTTACAACTCACAAGTGTTTTATAAAAGTTGTCTTGTTAAGTGCTCTACCAATTTATATAATAAATAATTCCATTTATATTAGTCAAATCCTTTTTGTTTCTTGACGTAATAAATAGCCAATACAAACTAATGTAACACTGCTCATTGTCCCAGAGATAAGTTGGGATAAAAAGGACTCCCTGAGGCTGCAAAGTCCATTCCACTTCACTGTTCACAGCTGAGGATGGCAGTGGGGCCACACGCTCATTAAACCACTGACTGCCAGGTCCCAACAGAAACGAATCCTGTCTCAACAGCACGGAAACATCCAGAGGACTCATGCCCAGGCACCACTCAGACAAACGTGCCCATGCTTGTCTCTAACATCTCTGGCTCTTTTTATTGAGTGGGATCATTCGATCATCTTTTATAGTTCAACCAAATTCACTGCTGTTTTGACTTATGATTTATACACATACTATATCACTTCAATTATTTAATACATCCTTTGTACTGAAGTATTCAAAAGTCCAAATTACTTTCTTTTAATATTCATAAATTGCTGTGGCCAATTGTTTATATTGCATTTACAGACTCTTGTAACTCTTTGAAATGATGATTCATAATTAATAATAAAGTAGTCCCTTACACTGGGAGAAAAAAAAGATGGTGAATAGGACTGGGGCGGAGGAGACTTTACATGAAGACCCTTAAAATGAGGATTTACTAATATAACAGTTCAGTAAAATGATGATTTACTAATATAACAGTTAAAATGATGATTTACTAATATAACAGTTCAGTAAAATGATGATTTACTAATATAACAGTTAAAAGGATGATTTACTAATATAACAGTTCAGTAAATGATGATTTACTAATATAACAGTTAAAATGATGATTTACTAATATAACAGTTCAGTAAAATGATGATTTACTAATATAACAGTTAAAATAATGATTTACTCATATAACAGTTCAGTAAAATGATGATTTACTAATATAATTGTTAAAATGATGATTTACTAATATAACAGTTAAAATGATGATTTACTAATATAACAGTTCAGTAAAATGATGATTTACTAATATAACAGTTCAGTAAATGATGATTTACTAATATAACAGTTCAGTAAATGGTGATTTACTAATATAACAGTTCAGTAAAATAATGATTTACTAATATAACAGTTCAGTAAAATGATTATTTACTAATATAACAGTTCAGTAAATGGTGATTTACTAATATAACAGTTAAATAAAATGATGATTTACTAATATAACAGTTAAAATGATGAATTGCTAATACAACAGTTAAAATAATGATTTACCAATATACCAGTTAAAATGATGATTTACTAATATACCAGTTAAAATGATGATTTACTAATATAACAGTTAAAATAATGATTTACTAATATAACAGTTCAGTAAAATGATGATTTACTCATATAACAGTTAAAATGCCTGCCTGCTTGCTTCCATGCCTGTTCATCTCCTGTTTGTCTCCTCCTGCCACTGCCGGTCACTACAGCCACCCGACCTCCATCTTGGGGAAGCTTTCGACCTGCACGACGCAGACCGCATTGAAACGCGGCTCTGCCATTACGAGGGGAGATCACAACGTTTTCACCCAACACCACCAGCACTCCTCGTGGGACCCCTGGACCCCTCCTTGCACACCATTACTTCTTCCTGCACCGTGGTACTTTCACCGGATCACAATAAATATCACCTTGAACTGAATCTCCTGAGTCGAGTCGTGCATTTGGGTTCAATCTCTGTTGTGCACCATAACAGAATGAACTGGCCTAAATCATGAACCCAGTTTCCAACCAGGGCGTGCTTTTGGGACAACATGACCAGTCCCTTCTGGGAATAATGGGAACTCTATCCGACCTGACTGCCAGACTCGACCGAGTGGAGAGACCACTACGGATCCCTTCCCCGCCAGCACCGGTTTCCGACACACCGGCAATGATTTCAGTGGGTCCGCCTCATCCCCTGCAGCCCTTCGTCCCTGCACCCGAATGTTACGAGGGGAGACTAGGTGAATGCAAATCATTCCTATTTCAGTGCTCTCTTGTATTCGAGTTACAGCCCCTAACTTACATCAGTGACTTAGCTAAGATAGCCTACGTGTTGGGTTTGTTAACAGGAAGGGCTAGGTCTTGGGGCACTGCTTTCTGGCACAGCTCTGCTAATTTTACGCAACTTTTCACAAGTTTGAACAAGAGATGTCCTCCGTCTTCGACCACCCTGTCGCTAGTAACGACGCTAGCAACCCACTGCTTAGCCTTCGTCAGGGCTCTCTCAGTGCAGCTAACTACTCGGTGGAGTTTCGTACGCTAGCCATGGAACTGGGGTGGGGTGATGGGGCACTTCAGAGCATTTTCTTGAGGGGTTTAAACAAAGCCGTAAAAGACAGTATTGTTGGCAGACCTGAAACCACAGACTTACAGGAGCTGATAACTTTAGCCATTAAGGTGGACAATAGGCTAAGAGAGAGACGTAGGGAGAGGGTGCAGGGCTCCCAGGTGGGGCTCGGGGAGGCTACCATGTCCAGACCATCTTTTAGGCCTTCGGAGGGAAAGTTCACCGACGCCAGCAGCGCCACTGTCTCCCCGCTACGTGCCGAGAAGCCGATGCAGCTGGGGCGGAACCGGCTTACACCGTCCGAGCGGGACCGGAGGTTCCGAGGCGGACTTTGTCTCTACTGGGGAGAACCAGGACATCAACTGGCAGCCTGTCCTTCGCGGTCAAACTCGAAGCCTCACCAGTCACAGACGGGGTTCTGGTGAGTAGCACGACTTTACCATGTTCACCCGAGAACGCACCCACATCGAGGCTAGTATTTTCTTTAATGGAGATACTTTTAAATTGGAGGCTCTTATTGAGTCAGGCTCAGACTCTAATTTACTTGATGTGGGGTTTGTGAGACAGCATCAAATTACCACCGAACCAATTAACCCTCCGCTCAGAGTCAATGCTCTGAACGGAGAAATGCTGGCTCTCATCTCTGAACAGACTCTTCCGCTACCTCTTCTGCTGGCCGGCAACCATCGAGAGAGAATATCAAGTCATGTGATGCCCTCATCTCATGCGCCACTCATGCTTGGTTTGCCGTGGTTACAGAAACATAATCCTGTAATTGACTGGGTCTCAGGAAGGGTAATCAGTTGGAACTCATTATGCCATGCTACCTGCCTTAAGTCCGCTCAGCCTTCCTGTGCTCTCTTAACTGTGTTATCCCACCAGAGCCTCCTGACGTTTCTGCTGTCCCTGCTGTATACCACGATCTTGCTGAAGTGTTCAGCAAGCATCGGGCCTTGTCTCTACCTCCTCACAGACCTTACGACTGCGCCATAGACCTGCTACCTGGAGCTTCCTTCGCTACCATCTACAATCTTTCGGCGCCAGAGCGGGAGGCCATGGAGAGGTACATCACTGAGTCATTGGATTCAAGTATTATTCGACCCTCTTCCTCACTAATTGGGGCAGGGTTTTTCTTTGTGTCCAAGAAGGATAAGACTCTGAGGCCTTGCATTGACTTTTGTGGACTAAATAATATTACTTTTAGGAACAAGTATCCCATTAACTCAGCTTTTGAGCCTCTTCATGGTGCAAAGATTTTCTCTAAGCTAGACCTGCGCAACGCCTACGACCTGGTTCAGAGAGGGGGACGAATGGAAAACTGCTTTTAACACCCAGTTAGGTCACTTTGAATATTTAGTAATGCCCTTTGGCCTAATTAACGCTCCAGCAGTTTTTCAGGCCCTGGTGAATGATATTCTGAGAGACTTCTTGAACCACTCAGTTTTTGTTTATTTGGATGACATTCTTATTTTCTCCAAGAACCTTGAGGAGCATGTTGTGCATGTGCGACAGGTTCTCCAGAGACTGTGGGAGAATAAGCTGTTTGTCAAACAAGAGAAGTGGGAATTCCATGTCCCCTCAGTGACCTTTTTAGGCTACATTCTGGAGAGTGGGCAAGTGCGACCTGACCCCGCCAAGGTCCAGGCGGTCACCGACTGGCCACAACCCAACACACGGAAGCAGCTTCAGAGATTCCTGGGTTTTGCCAACTTCTACCGACGGTTCGTGAGGAGTTACAGTCAGGTAGTAGCCCCCCTCACTAAACTAACCTCTCTATCTGTCCCGTTTGTGTGGTCTACCACAGCTGAGGAAGCGTACCCATCCCGTCAATTCATCGCGGAGGTAGATGCGTCGGACCTTGGTGTTGGAGCGATCCTTTCACAGAGAGCCAAAGGAGATGGTAAACTGCATCCCTGTGCATTCTTCTCTAAAAGCTTTCACCTGCTGAGAGGAACTACGACGTGGGCAACAGGGAGCTGCTAGCAGTCAAACTAGCCTTGGAGGAGTGGCGTCACTGGCTGGAGGGAGCAGAACCACCATTCACGGTATGGACAGACCACAAGAACCTAGCTTACATTCAGACCGCCAAGCGGTTGAATTCCCGCCAAGCTCGGTGGGCTCTCTTCTTTGGTCATTTCAATTTCAGTCTCACCTTTAGACCTGGTAGTAAGAACATTAAACCTGACGCTCTCTCCAGACAGTTTTGCTCAGACTCTGACAGATCACCATTTTCCCATTCCATCCTCCCTGAGTCATGCCTGGTGGGGTCTCTGACCTGGGAGATCGAGTCCATGGTCCAGTCAGCACTGCAGAACAACCCAGATCCAGGTGGTGGGCCTCCAGGCCGTTTGTTTGTGCCCATCTCTGTTCTTCCTCAGGTGCTGAGATGGGGTCACACTTCACGCTTTGCCTGCCATCCTGGAGTTTCCCGCACGCTGCTCCTACTTCAAAGACATTTCTGGTGGCTATCCATCGTAGCAGACATCCGCGCATATGTGAGAGCCTGCACCATCTGTGCTCGGGGCACGACCATTCATCAACCTCCTGCTGGTGTTCTCCATCCACTTCCTGTGCCTCGACGACCGTGGTCTCACATTGCTCTGGATTTTGTGACTGGATTGCCTCTATCAGATGGTTATGACACTATTCTCACCATTTTGGATCGGTTTTCCAAAGCTGTTCATTTCGTGGCTCTTCCCAAATTACCATCCACCGCGGAGACGGCCCAGCTGATGGTCAACCATGTTTTCCGGGTTCATGGGATTCCCCTGGACATTGTCTCCGACAGGGAGCCACGGTCAGCCTGTCCTCCGGCCATCACCTCCAGTCTAATGGGCAGACTGAGAGAGCAAATCAAGACCTGGAGACCGTCCTGAGTTGCATTTGTGGGAAAATTTGTGAGCAAAATCAAAGACTGGCAGATCGGCGACGGACCCCTGCCCCAGTGTATAAACCAGGTCAGAAGGTTTGGCTGAACGCTTAGGACATTCCACTCAGTGTGGAATCTAAGTAACTGTCTCCTCGCTTCATCGGTCCGATCGAGATTGAAAGTATCAGTAATCCTGCTGCCATCCGTCTCAAACTCCCTCAGTCTCTCAGGATTCATCCCACATTCCGCGTATCCCAGTTGAAACCTGTCTCTACCAGTGACCTATGCCCTCCTTCCGTCGCCCCCGGCTCATTGATGGACATCCCGCGTTCACTGTTCGGAGGATTATGGACGTCCGACGCAGGGGTAGGGGTTTCCAATACCTGTCAGATTGGGAGGGTTATGGCCCTGAGGAGAGGAGCTGGATCGCCAGAAGTCTCATCCTGGACCCTTCATTCCTCCGGGAGTTTTAACAAGCCTTGGAGTGGGGGTACTGTCATGATCTACATCTTGGCATCCCCTCCTCTCCGTTGTGTCTGCTCTGTAAATGTTTTGATCCTCGTCTCTCCCCTTCCCTGTCAGTGTTGTGCATGGGAGTGGTCTTCTCTCACCAGCAGGTGGAGCCAGGTGCATCTCATCCCACTAATCAACCGCTCCATATAACCTCCGGATTCCAGCCACTCGTTGCCAGTTCATACTCTCTGCCTGAGCGTTAATCCTGCTTGCCCGCCTGCCTGCTTGCTTCCACGCCTGTTCGTCTCCTCCTGCCACTGCCGGTCACTACAGCCACCCGACCTCCATCTTGGGGAAGCTTTCGACCTGCACGACGCAGACCGCGTTGAAACGCGGCTCCACCATTACGAGGGGAGATCACCACGTTTTCACCCAGCACCACCAGCACTCCTCGTGGAACCCCGGGACCCCTCCCTGCACGCCATTACTTCTTCCTGCACCGTGGTACTTTCACGCGATCACAATAAATATCACCTCGAACTGAATCTCCTGAGTCAAGTCGTGCATTTGGGTTCAACCTCTGTTGTGCACCATAACAATAACAGTTCAGTAAATGATGATTTACTAATATAACAGTTCAGTAAAATTATGATTTACTAATATAACAGTTAAAATGATGATTTACTAATATAACAGTTCAGTAAACAGTGATACTAATAAATAAGAAAGACAGTCAATGATTCCATGTGCAATACTTTTTGAATGACATGGCGAGACTCTAAGCTATGTATCAACTTTCTTAAGTTTAAGAATCCCTCCTACTCTCCCAGGTATTTCAGAGACCTCCGGTGTCCAACGTGGTTAGGGGTATCCAGCAGGGGACGGCACTGATGCGAGATTTATTGTCTCTGCAATGTCTGCAGATCATCTGTCTACTCTGCTGGGCCGCAGTCACTCACCTCGGCCTGAAAAACAAAAGAGACGGCATGCTCAAGAAGTGATCAACTTAAGTTCTTTTTTTCTTTTTCACCGACTACTTGATTGATGCCTGCTGCACGCAGTGCTTGGGCCTAGCTGCACCGAATCAAAAGCACAGGGAGAGTGCGTTTCGGAAATACAGGAGACTCTCCTAACGCATCTCCATCCAAACTGAAAACTGAAATATCAGAAATGGGTCTACTGTTGTTATGGTTTGAACAAACACACATTTTAGACATTTACTGAACAGTAGCCTGGCAAATATCCAACAACAATAACGCACATATCTTTCATCAAAACACACCTAGGCTGCAGCACAATATCCCCATAGAGTTGTGACAAATAATTAGTGAACTCACCCTTTTGAAAGCAACTCAAGCTTGATCGCAGCTGGATCCTGGCCGCCGTTCAACCCAGAGATGCTGGGGTTATCTTCTCCGGGTACGCGCTGCACAACTTCTGCACCTGTGCTTAAGTCTTTGCCTTGAATGCTGCCATTTCAGTTCTGCTTTTGGAGAGAACGTGATAGCACTTTTTCTCAGTCAGCTGCTGAGGGATGGCAGAAGGCTGGAGAAGCGTGGATTTGATTGGTTCTGTCCTCCCTGTTTTTTTTATCATGGCTGGTGGGCATTGGGCTGAACTTGCCTTTCTAAGATATTTCTTTACTCTTAAACAAAGGGATTCCCTTCCGTGATTGGTCATTTCTATGGACACGGAAGTGACGTCACCTAAAATTCCGTTTACAGCATAAAGTACTGTCGTAATTCAGCTCTTAGAGACTTCAGATTCAGTCCTACACCTCGCTGAAAGTGTGAGTAAGACGCTTGATGACTGACTTTGAAGTGCAGCTTTTAGCGAAGAATTTTTTTGGAGGAATTCTAAGAAGCTTGATAAATAAGGGCCAGATCTGCACCCCTGACCACGACCCCCCCCCCCCCCCCCCCCTGATTGGTGGTATGATCCTTGTCTATTCTCACGTGATTGGTTGCACAGCATGCATGTGACGTTCTGTCGCTGCATGCATTTATCAATCTTGCGTGAAAACGGGCGCAGATCGGATCACAGAATTGGTCGTAGGACAGGACCCTTGTGCGATTTATGAAACATTCGTATCTGACCAATCTCAGCATACGAATGAGCGGGCCTTGATAAATGCGGCGGCTGAATTCGATCGTCATTAACATGTTATGCCCTTAAATATTCCTGGTTCGGAGGCCTCGCCCACTGAGGTCAAACACTGGGAAGAAAAGAAACTTTTCCGACAGAGATCGGCATCCTAACATCCGAGATGGAGCAAAATAAAGATGTGCTTTTTGGCAGTCTTAAGAGTGGAATAAAAGGGGCCCATTAAAACGCTGTATGGAAAAGAATAACGGAGGCAGTCAACCCGAAGCAGCAGTCCACCGTGACCCTTGTGCGTGTGTGCGCACTGCTGAACCTGCGCTCCTGCTCTGTAGCGGGGTTGCCAGCGGGGTTATTAGGTATTCCGTTAGAGGATAACCTTTGTCACCTAGAAGAACCATACCAAAATGTTAATCATCTGATACCTTGTTTGATTTAATGCAATTTATCGAGGGTAGCCACTAACTGAGGAGATGACTTTTGCTCTGCAGTGCGCTTTCCTTTTCATTCATTCATCTTCAACCGCTTGTCCCTGTCGGGGTCGCGGGGGGCTGGAGCCGAGCTGTTTTGAAATATAAAAGAATCGTGTGTGTCCCCTGGTCACCACGTTTAAAAGCGATAGCTTGGCATCACAAATCACCTGTACATTTATCGAGTGGTAGTTTTGGCGATTGATGAATGCGTAATCATTCATGGATGGTGCCTTCAGACACACGAGTACAATCAATTGCTCCGACCACAATTTTTTTTCTTTTTAATTTGTTTTAAGAATCCGTTTTGTTATGTTCTTTATATGTGACTGCTTATGCTTAATGACAGCTGAGGTTTGTTAATTATTTTCAGCCAGATTTTGCTGCGCTGCACCGCAAATACACAGGCTGAAATTTGCGTACACGATCTCAGACCTGACGTGAGATTTGATCGTAGCTCCCGCTCACGTCCAAATTGATAGTGTTTTTCTGCCGTACGTTCGTTTGATAAATGAGGGCCAATATGTCTATAACCCAAGCCCCGCCCACAGCCACTTCCTGGTTGATCCAATCAGGAAGCTCCAAAAACATCAGTTCTCTGAGTGTCCAGTAGGGGCAGGTTTCATAACAGAGCAGTTTCTCATTGACCCCCATGTTAAACAGACCGTTTTCACAACATCATCAAACCTGTTAAAGGCCTGGGACAAAAGAACATTCTAGTCTGTATGTTTAGGTCATATCTCCATGACAACACTGAGAGGGGTACATTTCTTTGGACCAGACTAGTTTTTATTTTATTGGAGGTTAAAGTGTATGAATAATTAGGGGCGTGGCCTCTTGAGTGACAGCTAGCCTCTGGCCCTCACTTCTCCTCAGAGCCTAGTTGATAATCTGGAGCGGTGGGAGGATTCGGGCCATGAGGGTCGGTGTTTTACAGTCTGTGAGCATGGGACTGTGTTGAATATCAGTTTAAATCAGAGATCATAAATGCTGGCTGCCTGCACTTCACTCCTGGAGCCGGAGTTTTTTTTTTTTTTTTCAAAGCTTTATTTTATATCACAGCCGGTGTAGTCTCTGCTAGAGACACGGGACTCCCACTCCCGTTTATCTAGTAGTGTGTTCTGTTAGCCTAGCTCCCGGGCCGTGGGGCTAATGTGAGCTAATGTGGCAAATTCTGTAAACGTCAGCCAGATGGACGTATCTCCCTCCCCCCAACGTCACATACATGCCCTTTTTTGGTAAGAGGAAATGAGGCGGAGTCACAGTCTGCAGCTCCCAGAGGTGAATATGATTGGATCAAGTTGAGAGAACGGGCCCCGGCGAAGAGGCTACATCCATTTTTATCCATGTCTATGGGATCACTCGTAGCACAGAGATCATCATATTATTGTGCCCTGTATTACTTAACAAAAATAAAAAAATGGGGAGGTCAGTGGCTGAGTGGTTAGAGCAGCGGCCGCGGGTTCAACTCTGACCTGCGGCCCTTTGCTGCATGCATGAAAGGCTTGAAAACTGCCAAAATCTTAAAAAAAAAAAAAATGCTCATGGATGGGAGCCGGCTCCCATCGTTCACTTAAGAGACGGCTCTTTCACTGACACATCACTAATGAGCCAATTCATCGATTTGTTAGTTAACTATTAAATTGATCGCCAATTATTTTGATGATCGATTAATCTTTAAAAGAAAAAAAAAGTCTAATTTTAGCTTCTTCAATGCGAATTTTATCCTGGTTTCTCTCTGTGACAGTAAATTGAATATATTTGACGCATCTTGGGCTTTAAAGACCGAACAACAATTAATCGAGAAACTGATCTACACATTAATTGACATGAAAAAAAATCATTAGTTGCAGCTCAATCACAATCAAACCTGAACATGAAGCAGCATTTAGTTCCTTTGAACCAACACTTTAATTCACTCTGACTGATTTCAGTTTTTATCTTTTACTTGACTTTAAAAAGACCTTTGTTCTTTTAACTTGTATGTTACTTTGATGTTTTATACCGTATTTTCTGTTTTTAATTACTTTGAATTGCCTTTGTGTTTAAAATGTGATCTATATAATATACTTTATTATTCATTATATTATTACCTCTGCCAAGTCATTTTTTTGTCATCTCTTTGTCAGCAGGATCACAGAAAAACGACTGGTCTGATTCTCGGACACACACACACACACGCGCACACGCGCACACACACACACACACACACACACACACACACACACACACACACACACACACACACACACACACACACACACACACACACACACAGAGACAATCATTATCTTTCACTGTTGTTAACATTGTTAACATTTGAGCATCCATGTGGTGTCAGAATCATTTGAAAATGAGTTCCCGACTAGTAAACTTCACTGCATTAACACTGAGAGACAGGACAGGACCTTTGTTGAGGTCTACGCTTTCCCAGTGCACTTCTAGTTATTTATTGTATTCATTCATAACTCTATATTTTATACTGTGAACTTCTGCACAAAACTGCGCACCTCTGAATTTAGAACATAGATGCATTATACCTATTTTTTTACAATATGTTTTTATATGATTTTGTTTTACAGAAACAGGTCCAGTTTCCTCTCTTCACAGTACACACCACAGTCCCAAGGCCACAGACGCACAAAGGTAGCACTGTGCAGCCGCAGGCTGATCATCGAACACAGATAGGCCGTAAAATAAAGACACGAAACACAAAATTAAATAAAATAGGCATGTGCGAAAGAGAAGAGAAAAATACAATTTCACACTCTCCTCAAAGGATCTAAAAAGAGTGGAGTAGGTGAGGAGCCAGTCGAAGGTCTCGTTTCAGCTTCAGATCAAGAGTTTGGTACTTCTGAGGAGCCGCTTCCTTGTGCCTGGAACACACACGCACAAACACACACACACACACACACACACACACACACACACACACACACACACACGCTGTTAATTTCTGTTCAATTTCTGTTCAATTTCTGCGATAATTAATACTTTTGTATCATTATAGGATATCAAATGGTTAAATCTCATCAGTCTAACATTTTGTGGACTTGACTGACATCTGTGTGTGTGTGTGTGTGTGTGTGTACATGTTGAGGCGTTTCTTGGCGACATGTATTCGTAGTATTTTCTCAGAGCAGTAGTCCTGGTACTCGGTCTCCTGCGGCTTGGTAATGTTGGGCTGGTTCTTCTGGTACCACTGCTGTTTGCTCCGCAGCTCCTCAGTCTCCTGAACACACATTTTTGTGAACATGTTATTTTCCCTTTATCAGCTGTATGATATATTATAGATCACACACACATATACACACACAGCTTGTCTCTTTAGGAAAACGTCTGTAGAATATTCGACCTTCAGATAAACACAACGCAGCAGACAAAACCAGTTGTAATAGGGTTAGCGGTTAAAGATGAATAAATGAATGAATCAATCAAATACATGTGAATAATACTCTGTGGATTTACAACATTGCTGTGCTTTTACAGATAATGTTGTCCAATAAAAGCTTCCATATTCCAATCGGTGCAAAGCTGCCCACACCGCAACTTTTATTGCTAGTGTCAGACGGACGCAGTTGTCATTTTCACGCCCATGTTGTGTAGGTAGCAAACGCACTTGCGCCCATTTGTGCACCCACGGGTGTGCTGGTCTTAAAATTAGGTGTGGTCAGGCACTTTGTTGGTGCCTTGGTATCTGGGGCACCCCCCCCCCGCTATTTAAAGTTCCCATTATTCAGAAGATCAGTGATTCACAGATCGCAGTTATAAACACGGCCCCGAGATTAAACCGCAGATCGAGCAGCTCTGAAAAGTTAACATTCTAATTAATACTGGGTGAAATAAAACATCATTAATGAGGAAAATATGAAATTACATGAACAGAGCAGAGCTGCTGTACAAAGACAGTAACTCTGATTATTTCAGAAGCTAATGTATCACCAGTTGGACCTCGTTCGCTGGTATTATCCATATTTAGACGGATCCGGTCTGCCGCAGTTTCTGGTCTTTACGTGGTGCTTTTACTGGGCAGTCGCCACCGAAGTGCAAGTAGAATTTATTTAAACATCTACTTCCACTACCTTCATATTTGTACATGGACATTTACGTATACGTCTAATTTGTAAATAAAGGGACTTTGATGAGAGAAAGCAGTAAGAATGTTAGGGCAATGCTCAGCCTGAGCGGCTCAGGTGGTGGTTTACATTAAAAATGGAAATGAAGAAGACTTTACGGTATACTGTATTTTGAGCTGTTAAAGCATGGACTTTTATTGTGAAGGACTGAAGTATGGTCCTAGATGTTTCGACAACATTGATGTTAATGTGGACGACCAGCAGCTCTCAGTGTTTACAGCGAGGACATCAGGGTGTCCAAGTCCGACTAGGGCCAAGACGAGCACAAGGCTAATTCACTGGTGTTAGCGTCCTTTTGATGACTCTTGTAAACACAAAGCTAAATCAGGCCGTTAAAACAATACATGGTAACAAAGATAAAAAGTTCAACTTTAGTTTAACACCATTAAATTAACTCTAAACATTAAACCATCATTTATATTTGTAGGTTGAACAGAAAGTTTGATAGAATTTAGGCAGAAACTGTCAGACTGGTTACACAGATCTGTTAGAAGTTTAGTTGTGTTTCCTCTTAAGTTTATAACTACAGTTTTTAGTTTTGCCGCTTAGATGTCCCACGATTAGCTGCAGAGACTTTACTGTGTCTCAAAGAGTCAACTTTTACTCATTTTACATGTCACTGTAATGGTTTTGAATCTATTTTTAGTAATTTTACTTTTGTTGTGGTCATTTGGATCTCTTTGAAGTTGTTTTGCACCTTTGTGATCTGTTCTTTAGTAATTTTGCATCTTTTTTTGTGTTGGTTTTGCATCTATTTGAAGTCCTTTGTGTGTCTTTATGGTCATTTATGCCTTTTTGTAGTGTTGTTTTTTTTTCAGCAACATTTTGTGAGTCAGGACCCCTGACCATACAGTATGTGTCTTTGGGCCAGTTCAGTAATCCATTCACGCCTCTGTGCAGCGCCCAACTTTAGTTCCAGGAACTCTTCTTCAAAGCTGGCCGAGAACAGTGGAAACGAAAGCAGAACCTGTGACATACAGTCTGCTATACGTTACACATCATTTCGTGAAAAAATGAGATTTAATAATCACCATGGGTAAGCTTGTGCTGTACCTTTTCATAGCGCTCCTGAATGATGTTGGCGTGCTCTACCAGTCTCTGTTTAAACTCAGCCAAACAGTCCTGGTGGATTTTTTTGGCGTCTTCAGCCTTAAGGGTCTCTGCGTTATCAAGCCGGATCAGGAGGGGAGCCAGGATGTCCTTCTCTCTCTCCTGCAGCCACCTCTGCTCCTCCACCGCCAGGCGCTCCTGCAACAAGCAGAGAAAGACCCGAATGTTTGTGCTTTCCTACGATTGTTGTGCTGAACTAATTTTGCCAGACAGTTTTTGGCTTACAGCAGTTTTGAATTAATATAATACTCAGTTAAATACCATGTACACATTTACTCCTAGACAACTTTTTTGGTGTCCGTGAGTAAGTCTATGCTTCAATTCGATACCACATCATTTTGCCCCGAAAAACATCAACTTTAAAGGAGTTTATTGATGTTCTTTTCCTGCTTTAACTAACTGTTAAGCAAGATAATGCAATAAAGTTCCTTTGCAGTCATTCTCCCTATGTATTTGGTCATGTTTTACAAAGAGTTCAATCTGAGCCAGGCTATAAAACAATCATAGCAGTCATATCATATTCAGTTAATAGTTTACAGATCCATGTATCTGAACTGGTACTGGGAAGGAAAAACTGGTATCAGAACATCTCTTATACGTAAATAGTACAGTAGGGTGAGTAAGGAAACAGTTCTGCACATTGTAGCGGTTACACAGACATAGCTAACTCATAGTTTTGTTGTATTTGTACAAGGTATTGTTCAACCAAGACTCACCATTTCCAGTCTCTGGTTGCGAGCCTTGGTGGCTCCGGCTGTTGTCCATGGGTTAACATAAAGCTGAACGTCTTCCTCCTCCTGCGCTCTGCAGGCCACGATGTCTCTCACCTGGAGGAGCAGAGTCAACTTTATTGTCCATCGAGAGGGATACAGTTTGTTTCGGTCCTTAGAGAACCATGGAATATTAAATGTACACTGGTTGCATCATGTAAACATGTGATTCGAACGTTAGTCAAACATTATTTCAGTTAGCTGTCATAACTTGGAGGGACAGAGAAAATGAAGATGAAGAAGGGTTTGTGATGGTGAACAAAACGTCATCACCCATCAACGCTGCTCCTGCACCTGGGACACTGTTGCTAACTTTAGTTTATGCTGCCGGACAGTATTTACTGTGAGGTTTTCCAAAGCGCTATAATCAAATCAAATCATGGTTTTAATGATAATTAAAATTTGACATAATTTAATAAGGGCTGGCTCTGCGATTGGCTGCAAACAGGACACTCTGGAGGCTGTGGTGGAGAGGAGGACACTGAAAAAACTGTTATCCATCATGGATAATCCTATCTACCCTCTCCAACTCACACTGGAAAGACAGCGGAGCACCTTCTCCAGAAGGCTGCTTCAGCTTCGCTGTTGTAGCAACAGATACAGGAAATCTTTCCTGCCACAATCCATCACTTTTTATAATAACTCTCTCACCTCTCACAGAGAACTCTGCTCTCTCTACTGTTTTGTTTTTGTTTTGTATATATTATTATTGTTATAGTATATTTTGCATATTTTGTTGTATATATTATTATTGTTTTTTGTTAATAGCACACTGTGCACTGTATATATATACACTATGTATATATTGGATTCTATTTATGTTATGTACAAAGTTTTTATTTGCTGACTCACTACTGCTGTTACAAAATAATTTCCCAGTCTGGGATCATTAAAGTAATTCTATTCTATTCTATACTTAACATCTGGAATGTTACCATGGTTTCATCATTACATGCAAAATAATCATCTCTGTACGATTCATACTACATGCTACATAATGCTACTCACTTGTGTAAATACTGCATATACATATCTGGGAAAGGTGTAAAGTTCAGCTACCAAGCTCCTCTCCTCTGGAACCAACTCCCAAGTGTTATTCGGGAGGCAGACACTGTCCCCATATTGAAGAGTAAACTTAAAACTTTCCTCTTTGATAAAGCTTACAGCTAGGGCTTATGAGCCCTTAGCAATGTTATTATTTTTAAGATGATTTTGTTCAGCTTAATGATGCTGCTATAGGCCTAGTCTGCCGGGGGATAATCCTGTTCCTGATACTCTGAGCTTCTCTCCTCTCTGTCTGTATCATTCATGTCTCATCAATGCATGTTATTAATTCAACTTCTTCCCCAGAGTTGTTTGTGCTTTGTCGTCTCGCAGGTCTCTGCTGATTGTGGTGGTGCCTGCTGCCGTGGTCCTGCATGACGCTTCCTGCTGCTATTATTACTGTTACTCATATATACTATCACTAGTCTTATAAACTATAAAACTTGTAGCCATAAAAACACCATCAGTGGTATGTCTGGCTCTATCACAGCTGTTATTACCACTACTCATCATTGATCATTTTTACAACCATAATTATTATCATTGTCATTTTCTATAACCTTAGCTGTGGTTGTTTCTACCATTCTGCTGTATTAATTGCCATAACATATACGTCATATTCAGATTACTATAGATATTATTATAGTTACTGTTACTCTTTGGATGCTTGCATCTCTGGAAGTGTCTCTGTCTTTGAGTCTGTCTTTGTCTCTCTCTGTCCATCTGTCCGTCTTTTCTCTCTTTCTCTCTCCTTTTCTTCCTCCCCAACCGGTGCAGACAGATGTCCGTCCTTCACAGAGCTGGGTCTGTCCGTCGTTCCTGTCTGTTATAGGGAAGGTTTTCGTTGCCACCTACTCTACGGGGAAATTGTTGTCTCTGTAAATCATAAATAAGTCATAGAGTGTGGTCTTAACCTACTCTGTAAAGTGTCCTGAGATAACTTTTGTTATGATTTGACATTAGAAATAAAATTGAATTTAATTAAAGTTTTTTATTCTATGTATAAAGCTTTAAATGTCAAGATGTGGTTCTGTCAGTGCCCTCCTCTCCTTTGTCTTGTGTGTGTTTGTCTCCCTCTGTCTGCGTTTCCCTGCATGTGCTTCTCCCTGTCTGTCAGTAGGTCCGGTAGGCGTGCCTCCAAAGCTGCAGCCTGTTAGCTAGCCTGAAGCTGGCAGGTATGCAGCGCCGGACCGTCGTCGACCCAACCTTGGTAAAACTATTCCCCCCCGGACTGGCATCCCCTTTCTCGTAGTGATTTTCACGCTCCCCGTTGTAAGCATACTAATCGTGTTTTGTGTTCTGTTTTCTCTCCGTAGTTTCTCGTGTTCCCGTTTTCCCGTCCGTCTCCCGATCTCCCGACGTCTCCCCGTTCTTGTATTTCCGTGTTTGTTTAGTTAGTCTGTTGTTTGATTATCTGTAGTTTGTTTCCATTTGTATTATTAAACGTTTAATTAATTTAATTTGTAACTTTCTTTTTGTCTGTGTCTGCATTGAGTCCACCTTTGTGTTATCCCTGTACCGTTCATGACAGAACGGTCCGGCCATAACATGGACTCCGCGGACATGGAAACCGAACCCCCGGGTTTTTCCGTGCGTCACGCGGTTTCTTCTCAGGGTTTACTCCTCGGTAAACATTCTCAGACGCTGCAAGGAATTCTGGAGACTCTCAGTCAGTTGACTGCCTGCGTCTCTCGTCTGGAGTCGAGCCAGGTGAGACCTGTCCTTGCTGCTCCCGTGAATGCTGAGTCACCCGCTACTGCTGTGAGTACTCTCTTACCTCGTGAGCCCTATGTACCGGCACCAGAGCGTTACTGTGGAACACTGGGTGAGTGTTGAATGTTCCTTTTCCAGTGCTCTCTGGTGTTCAGTCAGCAGCCCCGCACATATGCTAACGACTGCACCAAGATAGCATATGTGCTGGGGTTGTTGTCCGGTAGGGCTCGAGCCTGGGGAGCTGCGTTTTGGAACAATCCCCTGACTCGGCAGGCTTCGTTCCAACAGTTATCCAGTGAAATCATGTCTGTGTTTGATCATCAGAGCTAATAGCGATTCCAGCAACCAGGAGTCAATGGAAACATACATAAATGACTCACTTAAATCAGGGATTATCCGTCCCTCGTCGTCTCCACTGGGAGCAGGGTTCTTCTTTGTAGCCAAAAAGAATAAATCCCTGCGTCCCTGCATAGATTACCGGGGACTTAATAATATCACCGTTAAGAATAAGTACCCGCTACCATTGATCAACACCGCCTTCGAGCCGCTGCATGGCGCTACCGTTTTTTCCAAACTCGACCTCCGTAATGCTTATCACCTTGTGAGGGTGAGGGAGGGGGACGAGTGGAAAACGGCGTTCAACACGGCACTGGGTCACTTTGAGTACCTCGTCATGCCTTTTGGCTTAACTAATGCCCCGGCTGTATTTCAGGCGTTAGTTAATGACATTCTTCGGGACATGCTCAACCGCTCAGTTTTTGTGTATTTAGACGATATCCTGATTTACTCTAAGGACTTGAATGAGCACGTGGTGCACGTTCGTCAGGTTCTTCAGCGTCTTCAGGAGAACCGTTTGTTCGTCAAAGCCGAGAAATGTGAATTTCATGTTTTGTCCGTGGCTTTCTTGGGGTACATTGTCGAGAGCGGACAGGTTAGGGCTGACCCTGCCAAGGTCACGGCTGTGACAGAGTGGCCCACACCTACCTCTCGCAAACACCTTCAGAGGTTTCTGGGTTTTGCCAACTTCTACCACCGGTTCATTCGCAACTACAGTCAGGTAGTTTCCCCCATGACCAGATTAACCTCTCCCTCCACTCCATTTTTCTGGTCCCCTGCTGCTAACAGTGCATTCTTGGCCCTTAAGAAGCGTTTTTCTTCCGCCCCTGTTCTCGTGCAACCAGACACTGGTCTCCAATTCATCGTTGAGGTGGACGCTTCTGACCTAGGGGTGGGGGCAGTCTTGTCCCAGCGAGCGGTTTCCGACAACAAGATTCACCCTTGTGCCTTTTTCTCCAAGAAACTATCCCCGGCAGAGAGAAACTACGATGTCGGAAACCGTGAGCTACTAGCTGTCAAACTAGCACTGGAGGAGTGGCGTCATTGGCTGGAGGGGGCGGAGGTTCCATTCGTGGTCTGGACTGACCATAAGAATTTGGCCTACATACAGACAGCCAAAAGACTCAACTCACGTCAAGCCAGGTGGGCCCTGTTTTTCGGAAGATTTAACTTTACCTTGACCTACATTCCAGGGAGCAAGAATATCAAGCCTGACGCACTCTCGCGGCAGTTTGGACCTGCCGAGGAGGAGGAGTGCGGTGTAGAGAACATCGTCCCTTCGTCTTGTGTTATGGCAGCATTAACCTGGGAGATCGAGGCCACGGTCAGGCAGGCGCAACGCTCACATCCTGATCCTGGTGGTGGACCACCAGGACGCCTGTTTGTTCCTTCCAGTGTTCGCTCTCAGGTACTCCAGTGGGGACACTCGTCACGGCTCTCCTGTCATCCGGGAATCACCAGAACTCTGAATCTTCTTCGTCGCCACTTCTGGTGGAACTCTATGGTACCAGATACCAAGCAGTTTGTTTTGGCCTGCACCGTCTGCGCTCGAGGGAAGGCTTCCCATCGACCTCCTGCTGGTCTTCTGCAACCTCTCCCGGTTCCTGGTCGACCATGGTCACACATCGCCCTGGATTTTGTTACCGGACTTCCCATGTCTCAAGATAAAGACACCATTGTGACGATTGTGGATCGTTTTTCCAAAATGGTGCATTTTGTTCCCCTACCTAAGCTGCCATCTGCCATGGAGACTGCCCTGATCCTCGTGGACCACGTATTCCGCCTCCATGGAATACCTGCAGACATCGTCTCCGACCGTGGTCCTCAATACACCTCCCGGGTCTGGAAGGCTTTCTGCCAAGCATTAGTTGCCAAGGTCAGCTTATCCTCTGGTTTCCACCCCCAGTCAAATGGTCAGACCGAGCAGGCGAACCAGGATTTAGAAACTGCCCTTCGTTGCATCTGTGCGCGCAACCCTTCTTCATGGTCTTTGCAGCTTTCCTGGGTCGAGTACTCCCACAACTCCCTAACCAGCACCGCTATAGGTATGTCCCCCTTGGAGGCGTCTTTGGGTTACTTACCTCCTCTGTTCCCGACCCAGGAAGCAGAGATAGCCGTGCCATCCGTCCAGCACCATCTCCCCAGAGTGCGTCGGATTTGGAGGGAGACCCGCGGGGGGCTACTCCGTACGGCAGAGCAGAATCGGAGGATGGCGGATCGTTATCGCATCCCCGCACCCAAGTACCGACCTGGTCAAAAGGTTTGGTTGAACTCTCGAGACATTCCCCTGAGTATCTCTTCTAAAAAGCTGGCTCCCCGGTTCATTGGTCCTTTCGAGGTCGAGGCCATCGTGAACCCCAGTTCTGTTCGTCTCAAGCTCCCTGTGTTCCTCAAGATCCACCCGACATTCCATGTTTCTCAGATCAAGCCCGTCACCACCAGCACGTTGTGCCCGCCTGCCGTCGCCCCACCACCCCCCTGTGCCGTGGATGGCCATCCGGCTTACACGGTTAGGGCAATCCTGGACGTGCGACGGCGTGGACGGGGGTTTCAGTACCTCGTGGACTGGGAGGGCTATGGACCCGAAGAGAGGAGTTGGATCTCGAGATCTCTCATCCTGGACCCGTCCCTTATCCGGGACTTCTACCGGGCTCACCCCGAAAGGCCCGGTAGAGCGCCTGGAGGCGCTAGTTGAGGGGGGGGGGGGGGGGGGGTGGGTACTGTCAAGATCTGGTTCTGTCAGTGCCCCCCTCTCCTTTGTCTTGTGTGTGTTTGTCTCCCTCTGTCTGCGTTTCCCTGCATGTGCTTCTCCCTGTCGGTCAGTAGGTCCGGTAGGCGTGCCTCCAAAGCTGCAGCCTGTTAGCTAATTACTCCAACACCTTAAAAGCCTGAAGCTGGCAGGTATGCAGCGCCGGACCGTCGTCGACCCAACCTTGGTAAAACTATTCCCCCCGGACTGGCATCCCCTTTCTCGTAGTGATTTTCACGCTCCCCGTTGTAAGCATACTAATCGTGTTTTGTGTTCTGTTTTCTCTCCGTAGTTTCTCGTGTTCCCGTTCTTGTATTTCCGTGTTTGTTTAGTTAGTCTGTTGTTTGATTATCTGTAGTTTGTTTCCGTTTGTATTATTAAACGTTTAATTTGTAACTTTCTTTTTGTCCGTGTCTGCATTGAGTCCACCTTTGTGTTATCCCTGTACCGTTCATGACGTTAAAGCTAATTAATTTTAATGTTTGCAGCTTTAAAGCTAATTTATTTTAATGTATATAGCTTTAATGCTGACTTAACCCTAATGTATAATGCTTCAAAGCTACTTTATTTTAATGTATATAGCTTAAATGCTGATTTATCCTAATGAATATAGCTTCAAAGCTAATTTATTTTAATGTAGATAGCTTTAAAGCTGATTTGTCCTAGTGTATATAGCTTCAAAGCTAATTTATTTTAATGTATATAACTTTAAAGCTGATTTATCCTAATGAATATAGATTTAATTAAATTATCCTATTGTATATAGCTTTAAAGCAAATGTATTTGAATGCATATAGTTTTAATGCTATTCTATCCTATTTTATTTGATCTTATTTGTATGTTTAGCTAGTTGTGACTGTAACACATGTGGTATTAATAAACTTAAGTGTTAGACCAGACAGTCTATTTCAATAGATCCTTTCCAGACACACAATTAAAAAAAACACCTTTTCTGTTGGGTGGGTTTCCACATTGTTGTCTGTCATTTGTAATCAAGTTCCTCCGCTCTGCAGTTAGTTCAAGTTACCTCTTTCTTAGACTGCTTCACTTGAAGAACCACCTCCTCCTCATCCTTCAACAGGGCCGCCAGTATCTTATACAGAGTAAGGGTCGTAAGAGTCCGCTCAGATGGATCTATCTGCAACAAAAACAAGGTGCACATTTATTTTGAAAGGCTGTGAAACCTACCTGCTCATCTTTGTGTGTTTGTCATACCTGGAAGCTGGACACCATGTCAGGCGTGAAGTCCTCGCCCTTCTTTTTCTCCGTCGACTCTCGCGGTTTGACGATGCTCCTCTTTGAAGGGATGAACCGGTGATCCTCCAAGTGATAGGTCAACTCGATCCGTCTTTGAGCCAATAGGAACACTCGCTCGGCCACATCTTCGTTGGCCGGTTTGGACCTGTTCCTGTGGAAACGCTCCACCACTTTCTATTTACACACACACACACACACACACACACACACACACACACACACACACAGTTTTCAAGCATTCTGTCCAGTTTTAAAAGTTGATGACAATTTAACACACACATATCAAGGCACACTGTTGTTCCTTCATCAACATGAACATACACACTATAGTTGATTTTTTGACTCTCTCTCTCTCTCACACACACACACACACACACACACACACACACACACACACACACACACACACACACACACACACACACACACACACACACCATCCTGCTGACACAAATACACTGAAAAGAGTCACAACAAAGTCACTATTCCTTTACTAATAAAAACTACAGTGGACAGCTGTTTCTGGAAACTACTACTAGGATACTGATGAAACTGTATTAAACTATATCATTTTAAAGAATTACATCTTTGTTAATATGATCCTGAACAGAACTCAGCCCTTTCAGAAATCTGATCGATAAAACGATATATCCGGCTGTTGAGTCTGACGTAACACCCTTTCAAAATACGATTTCCGGGTCGTAAAATGCTCCAATTCACTCTTAGCTGCAGGAAAACTGGAAAATGTCTCATTTTCCTTGACTGAAAAATAGATTTTCTCTTTTCCAGGATGCATGTTTATCCACAAACTAATGACAATTCATCAACTGCCTGACAAAGGGCTCTTACTTGCCCCTTCAGTCTGTGAAAATTGCCCTCCATTCTTCACCCACCCTGGATGGCACATGCGAAAGAAAGCCCAAAATCAACAAAATTGAAAAAAGTATAAAATATTCTTATAAATACCAGTATATAAAATAACAAATACAATACAAATAAATAAATACAAAACAAATTCACCTGCAGTGGTAGGTTATCCAGATCAATGTTAGAATCTAGTCGATTAAAGGCGGCGTGTCGGTAGTAGAGGAAGTCTCTCCGGTGCTCAAACATCTCCGTCATTTCACCGGGTGACTCCACTCTCCGCTGCAGATCATCAACGCGAGCGCTGCCGAACTGCAGCTCACGCTTCATGTCTGCGCTCTGAGATGTGAATCTATGAACTGAGCAGAAAAAACACACCATCACTCAGGAGTTCACTGTGTTCGAGCAGCAGGCTGTCCACATTATTATATGAAAAGTAATGCTGTCAAGAGTTGGTTCTGTCAGTGCTCCACTCTCTCCCTTTTCTGTGAGTTAGTCTCCCTCTGTCTGTTTTTCCCTGCATGTGTCTCCCCCTTGTGTTTTGTTGTCCAGGTCCGGTAGGCGTGTTCCCCCCAGCTGCAGCCTGCTACGCTAATCACCTGTACAACTATAAAGACCCTGAGCTGACAGGCATGCAGCGCCAGACCGTTGTTATCCTTCCCCTGGTAAACTCTATGTCGGATTGGCTCCCGTTACTCGTTCGTTGGTTTCGCGCTTCTCGTTGTTTGTTATATTAATTGTTGTTTTCTTTGTTTCTTTCCGTAGTATCCCGAGATCCTGTTTCCTCGTCCTGTTCCCTGATGGTCCGTCGTTTCCCCGTTCCTGTTTCCCTCCGACCGTCTAGTCTTAGTATTTCTGTTACCCTGTAGTTGTTTCACGTTTTGTTTGTCGTTTATATTAAACGTTTTGTTTGTACTTTTACCCTGTGTCCGTGTCTGCATTTGGGTCCAGTCTCCCAGTGTTATTTCCCGCACCGTTCATGACAAATGCACTGTAATTCATATGTAAGCCACAAATTTATTAAGGTAGAAATTACGTCCTGAGGGAAGAAGGAAGTCAGTATCAGAGCGCCAAAATCCCCATAGGGAAGAGGGTCAGGGTAGTTGATTGGTCCAAAACACAGGACTTTGACCTCGAGGACCAGTGTTCATGTCCTGGAAGAATGTTCTCATTTGTCCAGGTCATCATTATCCCCAAAGCAATTTCCGTCAAAAGCAACTGGACTTGGTTATTTGTGTAGGAAGACGTTTCACCTCTCATCAAAGAGACTTCATCAGTTCATGTACGCATCTGACCAGGCTGGGAATGGACCAGGACCAGGACCATGCTGGGACTGGTCCAACTAACTGGTGTGGAGATCCAGGTATTTAACCTTGTTTCATATTTAACTGTTGGAGTCGCAGGAGGACATTTGTGAACAGTTGTTTTTTGAAGTTAGATTGTTGAATCTCCTGGGATGGGATGAAAGGGCAGCATTGTAAATTGGAGATAAGTGGTGTCTCAGACCTCTTCCTCTGTTTAGCGATGGTTTCTCTACTTTTGTATAGATGGCTTCTTTTCCTCTTTCAAACCACCTGTCCTCTCCATCCAGGATGTGGACATTGTTGTCATTAAAGGGGTGGGCTTTCTCCTTGAGATGTAAATGACCACTCCTTGACTCCAACGACTGTCGTTAAGACCCAACAGAGCACTAACGGGTCCAAACCTACTTCCCACCAACGACTGTCACTCTAACGACGGTCGTTGGCACTTGGAGCAGAAAGGGTTCCAGTGACATCATCGGCCTTGTGAGAGGTTAAATACCTGGATCTCCACACCAGTTAGTTGGACCAGTGAACTGATGAAGCCTCTTGGATGCGAGGTGAAACGTCTTCCTAGACAAATAACCAAGTGCAGTTGCTTTTGACTGAAATTGTTTGAGGGTCCTGGAAGAACTAAGACAAACCACCAACTTTTTTCTGATCTGAACCAAGTCCTTGAGTGACTAAACTTAACAGTCATCTTTAGTGACTACACTTAACCGTCATTTACATGAAAGGTGGAAAGGTCTTCCATGGTTGAAGCGCTCAGTGGTGGAGTTATCGATCTTGTTGACCTCCCTCTCCTTCAGCTGGTCGTTTCTGTTTTGATACCACTCCTTCACCATGACGACATCAGTGCCTTCAACATGCACGCACGCACACACGCACGCACGCACGCACGCACGCACACACACACACACACACCACGTTATGCACAAATTCCAATGATATTAATTTAAATAAACACTCGTTTGATGCTCTGTTTAAACAACTTCTTGTAATTTCTTCTCCACACAAAAACAGAAAAGATATATTTTTGATTAGGCAGAAGTTTCTCTTTAACCACTTACGGTCCACGTCTTTGTAAGTAGTCAAACGTGTGACAAGGCCGTCTGACCTGAGGTACGGTGCAAACTTCTCCAGCTTTGCTTTTCTGTAGAAAGTCACCTTCTGCCTTCCCGGCCAGCGGGACTCCAGGTCTGAAGCAGAAAGCAGAGGCAGTGTTTTTTGGAGGTTTGACAGCAGCTAGGTAAAGAGTGTGTACACTAATGTTTGGTATCTGGTAGCTGTTGCATCAGATAAACGGTGTTCATAAGGAGTTTCTGCACCTTTCTTTGAAATGGTGATTTGACTGACCCAGAACCGTGGCATCTCAAAAACTTGGGGCTGCTCCTCCACCTTCAACACAAACAACAACAACAATGTTCAGTGTTAGTCAAATCCTTCAGTGCTCTGAGGAGTATTTGTGTCAGAAGGACAGTGTGTGTGTGTGTGTGTGTGTGTGTGTGTGAGTGCGTGTTCGCATGTGCGTGTGTGTGTGTGTGTGTGTGTGTGTGTGTGTGTGTGTGTGTGTGTGTGTGTGTGTGTGTATGTGTGTGTGTGTGTGTGTGTGTGTGTGAGAGAGAGTCAAAATAAACTACAGTGTGTAAAGGAACATGAGACACACACTGTTCTTTAGGAGATACTGTACAGTCACTGTTGCTTTGAGTCCTTTTACTCAAAATATCACCAGTCTTCTCCTGCCTGCAACTTCAACACTTCTGCATTAGGAAGAAACATATTGGCTACATTGAAACATTGTCACACCTGTTTCTGTCCTTCAATAAAAAAACAAACATTTAAACAACAACAACGACAACAATAAAATCCTGCTACATAAGGTCGGACCTAGCCTGGCTATTCCAAGACCAAGTTCAACCGGAGATTGCACGTTGGTCTGTGAAGGCTGCTGTCATTTCCTTCTGCACAAGAGGCGCGCGTAGTTCAAATGGCTGCACACAATTGGGCAGTCTTTCAACCAATCAGATCAACAATTCTGTCAGTGTAGTCCATTAGTTTGTCCACCAGCAGGGCTAACTGGTAGATTCAACTTTTACCAAAACCAGCCAGCAGTAATGTAATTCTGCTCAGTTTTCAAAGAAAACTGCAATCATTTAAAACTGCAGCGACAGCTCCATCAACTGGTAGTTGTTGCTGAGCTTCGGTGGCCGCCATGTTGAATGCAAATTGTAAACACAAAACTGCTTGCGATGCTTCTCTGTCGTCATTGGGTTTAACAGATGAAGCCAGGTGAAAAAAGCCAGCTTGGTGATTGGATCCAAGAAACGGGGAGAATAGACATGCTCTTTTCCATGTGCAGGGTGAATTCAAATCGCTGGCAGATGGGGATGGGGATACCCAGGCTAGGTCAGACCCGTCTGCAGTCATAAATAGGGTCGCAAAATTCCAGGAATTTTCAAAGGAATTTCAATGGGAATTTACAGGAATTTATGAGAATTAACATGAACAAACCTGGATTTTACAAAGTTGAAGCCCTTCACAGGTATTTTAAATATAGTTGGGGGAAATACATTTTAGCATAATCTAACAACCAGATTTCATGCAAGTACACTTGAGAATATGTGTGCATTCCTCCATCACATGCACAGAGGATTTCTAGAACTCTGGACTATTGAAGCCAAATTATTGACCCTGTGGGCTACGTAAGGTGAAGTAAGTTTTTTATGATATTTTAGGGTAAATAAGTATATTTGATGTATGGTATAAATGTTTAATCAGACTCCTCCAGATGTTTTGATTCTCATGATTCTCATTGTCTCCGCATATCTTTTCTGGGAACTCTGGTTTGGAAATCTTTTAGGAAGGGGTGAAATTACTGGTTGCTGATTGGATAAATCATCTGTCTATCCCAAACATACGGGCCAAATCAACCAATCAGATCAACGAAGCGTGTGACGTACTAACAGCGTGGAGGCAAAGCTCAGAAAGTAAACAACATGTGGGTAAAGGATATTTTCCGTTTGTGTAACGTGAATTTACGGATCAAAGGCCCAATTTCAGGAGCCCGGTCCATATTCAACAGAAGGATCCAGAGAACAAAGAGTTAGTGAGCGGCTTGCTCCATAGCTGCTCATCTCATCCGTGGAAGCCTCCATGTTGTTTACACTCAACATTCTCTTCTCGTTTCCTCACTTAAAATCCACCTCTAAACCAACACTGATTGGTTCGGTTGCTTGGCAAACTTCTCCAAATTTTCTAATAATAATGGATTGGATTTATGTAGCGCCCTTCTCAGTACTCAAGGCACTTTACAGAGTCTAGGTTCTATCCATTCAAAAAGACCTACATGGTGGTGGTAAACTACGATATTAGTCACAGACAGCGCCTACGGCTCCGACCACCTCCTCAAACATACACAGGATGGTCTTGCGGGGCTAACTAATGTTAATGTCAATTTGAGATATTTTCCCAAATTTTCCGCCCCTTTGCAACCCTAGTCAGGGGCGCATGTACACATACCTCCTCATCTTTGCTGAGTTTGCTCATCATCTTACGCTCCTTTTTCTTCAAGACGTTGAGAATCAGCTGCTTTTTGCTGTATGCACCGTACAGGACTGGCTCCCACATCCTTAAATCTTCCAGATCATACGCCATATTCTACACACACACACACACACACACACACACACACACACACACACGGCATATATATATATATATATATATATATATATATATATATATATATATATATATATATTTAGTCTAACCATGGTTGGTTCCTCACTTACAGATCTATTCTATCTGATATCTGAAAAAACCTCTATATACACACACATATACTGTATCTGTAGTATGTGATATATCTGGAGTGGAGTGGACTCACAGCGCAGCCGTTCTTGCAGTCCTGCATGTTGACGTAGTAGTTGAGGTTGTTCCACACGCTCTCGATGCCCAGGAAGTTGTCATCGTCAGTAGCGTAGCTGCTCCCAGTCAGAGGGTCGATGAAGAAGTTCTCCTGGACGCTCCGACTCCCGGACAGCACCAGCACCCAACAGTGCACCTGCAGTCCTCGCAGAGAGTCAGTGGGTCGCTGCTCGCTTTCCTGTTCATAAATAAGAGGTCAAAGGTCAAAGGAGTGAGAGAGAGAACTTATTTTTTATCTTTGTGACAATCATTTGCCAATTTTTTATCTTTGAATTACACTGTTTCAGTTACTAGATAAGTTATTTGACAACTTTTTCTCTAATAACTATCCTACGAATGGAATTTAGCCAACACAATGGCTCTTTAACATAAGTGCAGTTAAACTCACACTGTGTTGGTTGTACAGTAAGAAAATCATGTCACCTCCTGTAGTTTTTGTTTCTGAAGCAACGCAGCCTCTGCATCCTGTTTCTTCTTCTCCTGCTGTGTCAGAAAGTGACTCTTCAGCTCCCTTAGAGGTTTCACTGTGTATTTATTCTCCTGAGGCCGCGGCTTTGTGGTCACACTCTGCTCATGCAAACACAACAAGCAGACACATTCACATCTGTGAGTCCACCATCTGTCTGAGAGCTTTAACGTAGAGTGGGACCCAGAACAGCACTGACCTGGACATCAGTGTCCAGCAGGGGACAGTCCTGCAGGCTCTGGTCCAGCAGACACATCTCTCTGGCAGCGTAGCCGCTGACGCAGTAGGCGTCGTAGTGGGCGCCAAGCAGCAGGCTGCACAGCAGAGTGGCGTATTCAAAACACGAGGCTCGCTGACTCTGCAGCACAGAGCTGGAAGAGAACAGGTACCTGGGCTGGGACAGCAACACACACACACACACACACACACACACACACACACACACACACACACACACACACACACACACACACACACACACACACACACACACACACACACACACACACACACACACACACACACACACACACACCCTTGGCCAGCAGGATGATAACTGGGATTCCAACAGCTACTCAAATAATTGAAAAACCTGTGCACTGATATTGTCCTCTCTCACCAGGTCCACGGGCGGCTCCAAAGGCTCCAGAGACAGGAAGTTCGCCACAAAGGAGGCACAGCCCTCCCAGGTGAAGAGTTCAGGGTAGACTGGCGGAGTGGGCCGAAGAGTCACAGACACAAACTTCTGTGAGAAAACCCGCACAGGTATTAGACAGAGGGACAGATAGTATAAATTCTGTTCGATGGTGAAAAAAACATGTGTGGTTGAGCTGGAGCGCTACCTTCACACCACATTCATTGACTGGGCAGAGCAGCAGGGGTTTGCGGTCGGGATACAGGAGTGAATACTGACGCTGGAAGTTGTCGGCGATGGCCAACAGCCGAATCTCGTCGGGGGAGTTAACCCTGTATGATTCAGGACACAGTTCGTCTGCCTTGTCCAACTTCATACTGGTGAAGGACGAAAGGAAAAGTCAATCTTACGCTTACCTCGATGGAATTAGATGAATTATTTTAATGTAAATAAGGTTTCTGCAACCTTAAACACCAGCCTTTTATAATGAACCTGTAAAAGAAAATGCACTTTGAATATCTGTACTTTAAAAACACCATAAGGGATTTTTATATCTTTTCAATCTGTTATTAATTTTTCACATTAGACACACATGCAAACAGCTATACACACTATGCCAGTCCATGGTCCAAACTTGGACTTGGCTTGAATCCCGCCGGACTGAGCTACAGGTGTGTGAGGTCCTCATACCAGATTAAAACTACAAATTACTTTGTTTTTTCGATCTATCTTTTTGGGGTGGTTTTGCATCTATTTTTAGTCATTTTTATCTTTTTGTGGTGGTTTTTGCGTCTATTTCTAATCATTTTTATCTTTTTATTGAAGTTTTGCATCTAATTTAAGTAATTTTGCATATTTTTGTGGCGGTTTTGCATCTATCTTTAGTCATGTTTGCATCTATTTGTGGTGGTTTTGCATCTTTTGTGGTAGTTAAGCATTTATTTTTAATCATTTTGCAACGTTTTGTGTTGTGTTTTTTGTTTTGTGTCTATTTTCAATCATTTAACATCTCTTCATTGTCATTTTGCATCTCTAGTCATTTTTTGTCTCTCTGTGGTCATTTTTGGTTGTTTTAGATATTTCGACATATTTCAGTTCAATATCAAAATAAAACTATTAAGTCCATTTGCTCCATAGGAAGATTAGAGCTTATATTACTATGAGGGAATGAATGAAAGAATGGAAGTCATGAGAGTTTGTATTTTGAGGGTACAAACTTCTAATCCGGAGCAAAGTATTAATGATCATTTTTAATCATCCGTCAGTTGTTTTCTCCATTAATTGTTTGGCCTATAAAACGTCATGTAGTTGTGATAAAATGCCCATCACATTTTCCCAAGTTGACATATTTAAAAAGCTTGTTTTGCTGGTGCAAATGTCTCTTAAATCTATTATTAGACATAATAAACACAACAATGAGTAACTCCTGGCCTCCTCCATTGTGTGTGTGTGTGTGTGTGTGTGTGTGTGTGTGTGTGTGTGTGTGTGTGTGTGTGTGTGTGTGTGTAGTGTGTGTGTGTGTGTGTGTGTGTGTGTGTGTGTGTGTGTGTGTATGCTCACAGAAAGTCCCGCGGAGCTGAAACAAGCTCCGTCGACTGTCGGTCCTCCTCCTCCTCCCTCCGTGTCTCTCCACCTCTGACTGGCTCCTCACTGTCTGACTCCATCACAGTCTCCATCTTTTATAAAAACATTAAATGTGAAGTTATTGCAATAACACAGAAGAACCGGTCACAAACACAGACGGTCATAATCACGAACCTGACTGTAAATTAAGGTTCTATGTATAGAATAAACTTAAACATTCTAAATCGGGCCTAGTTTCGTCCTAGCAGTGAATGTGATGACATCAGCT
Source organism: Echiichthys vipera (assembly GCF_963691815.1). Lineage (NCBI taxonomy): Eukaryota > Metazoa > Chordata > Actinopteri > Perciformes > Trachinidae > Echiichthys > Echiichthys vipera. Next base: position 30,576,616 of record NC_139834.1, read on the forward strand.
GACAGGAAGTTAACAAGGACCAGGGCTGTTCAATTCTAACGTCAACCCCCTGCTGACAGACTCACACTTGTCGTCATGGTGAATCTGTGAATGGTCAACATTCAGACGTAATGACGTGTCAGAGAAAATAAAACTTAAGCAGCATTGTTTAACTGTGTGTTTACTGTACTCTTTTGTTTCTTTTCTTAATAGGTTTTTCTTAGTTATGATTGTGATGTGTTTAACTTTAATCTTGCATATTAAAATAATTAATATGCTGTGTTCATGCTTTAAATAAAACCGTAATTTTGGAATTTAAGTTAAGTTAACGTTACAATAGCAAACAGTTAGCGTCAAATGGCCTTACAAAAGCTACTCAAATATGAATTTAACCATACTAAATAAAAGTTGTACTCACCAACTGCGACGCAGATTAACGTTTGTTTTGTTTTATATGTTTTTCTAACTGTTATATCTATTCTAACGTTAACTCCTGCTGAGAGACCTGCGCTTGTCTGCATTGTGAATCGTTTCCATGGTAACAGCCAGACATGATGACGTGTCACTGCGTTGCCTTCAGGTGCTCTCAGAGAAAATAGAATCTAAAACAGTGGATTCAAAATACGTTTGCAATTGAAGCAACATACAGTACATACTGTATACAAGAGGGGAACCCTCAGGGCCTTCTTCGCCTTAGAGTAGGCCTTAAAAATTATTAACCAAAAATATAATATATATATATATATATAGTATTTATTTATTTTTTTCTCTCATTTAGTTTAATACCATACATTTAATACATTTTCTCTCATCTATGCTCTAAAGTTAAGTTGACTGTCAAGTTCACATCAGCAATGAAAAAGTTACTGTCCTGAAACATGTTATCCAGTCAGGATTGTCCGTCTCTATTGAAGCCCGCTTAGCCGGCTCATTAATTGGTTAGGACTTCAGGAATCTCGAAGTTATGTAAGTTATGTATTTGGTTTGGAGAGTGATGGGAAAATTAACCAATCACGTTTTGATTTTAAGTGGGCGGGAAAAAAACAAAAGATTGTAGGCCTTCCTGAAGTCCCAACAGCGAGCAGAGTGGCACGAGCGAGAGCGGTTGACAGTTAAATGATGGAAGAGGACAGCAACGTTGTGGCTAGCTTGATAGCGTCGCCTTTTTCACGGCGGTCTTTCACAGAAAAACTTCCAATAATAAAAAGCGGAAGACCAACTCCAGAACTGGAATTAAAAGAAATTAAGGTTAAGGAGATTCTGAAACGTCTTATCAATGTCGTCACATTTCTTGGAAAGCAAGAGCTGGCATTCTGAGGACATGATGAAAGAGATGATGCTGAAAACAAGGGGAACTACTTGGAGTTACTGGAGTTTTTGGTGGATAATGACAGCCCTCTGCCGTGTCATCTGGATTCGGCCACTGTTTTCATCGGTACCTCCAGCAAAATTCAGAATGACCTGATTCAATCGGTGGCAGATGTAATGACTGAGGCAATGAGGTAGGAGGTGAGGAACACGCCTTTTGGGGCGATTATGGTAGACGAGACAACTGCTGTAAGTAACACCGCTAGGCAACAGTCTTGGTCTCTGGTTACTTCCTGTCAGCTGATGTAATTCACATACACTGCAACAGGAAGTTCCTAGGACTGTTTTGGAATAGTTATGTTTACATCTTTGAAAAGGTTGATATACAATTAATGTTATATTTATAGAACTATGTAAATTATGTATTTAACTGTATGTAAACCTCAATAATTGTTTTGAGTTATTGTAAATAATAATGTAATTATTAAGGGGAAGGATTTAAAATGTTTATACTACTTCCTACTCCTTTTCACGCATGTAAATTAAGGAAAATGGCTTATTAAATAAATTATGACGCCCCCCCCCCCCGCCCGTTTCTTTATTATTCTGTTATAATTCAATTCAATTAAATTCAATTTTATTTATAGTGTCAAATCATAACAAAAGTTATCTCAGGACACTTTACAGAGTAGCTAAAGACCACACTCTATGACTTATTTATGATTTACATAGACCCAACAATTCCTCTGTAGAGTACGGTGGCAATGAAAACCTTCACTATAACAGACAGGAATGTCAGACAGACCCAGCTCTGTGGAGGACGGCCATCTGTCTTGACCGGTTGGGGAGGAAGAAAAGGAGAGAGAAAGAGAGAAAAGACACACAGATGGAAAGAGAGAGACAGACAGACACACACCATAGATGCAAGCAACCAAAGCGTAACAGTAACTATAATAATATCTATAGTAATGTGAATATGACATTCTATATGTTAAGGCAGTTAATACAACAGAATAGTAGAAAACAAGCACAGCTAAGGTGATAGAATATGACAATGATAATAATTATGGTGGCAAACATGATCAATGATCAGTAGTGGCAATAGCAGCTACGATACAGCGAGACATACCACTGATGGTGTTTTTATAGCTACAAATTTTATAGTTTATTAAACTAGTGATAGTATATATGAGTAACAGTGATAATAGCAGCAGGAAGCGTCATGCAGGACCACGGCAGCAGGCACCACCACGAGCAGCAGAGACCTGCGAGACGACAAAACACAAACAACTCCGGGGAAGAAGCTGAATTCGAACATGCATTGATGAGACATGAATGGTACAGACAGAGAGGAGAGAAGCTCAGAGGATCAGGAAAAGTATTATACCCCTGCAGACTAGGCCTATAGCACCATAATTAAGCAGAAGAAAATCTTTTCGCAAGTCCTAGCTGTAAGCTTTATCAAAAAGGAAAGTTTTAAGTTTACTCTTAAATATGGGGACAGTGTCGGCCTCCCGAATAACACTTGGGAGTTTGTTCCACAGGAGAGGAGCTTGGTAGCTGAAGGCTCTGCCTCCATTTCTACTTTTGGAGACTCTAGGAACGACGAGTAACCCTGCATTCTCATTGCGCAGAGATCTAGTCGGGTGATACGGTACTATGAGCTCTTTAAGATACGACGGAGCCTGACCAATAAGAGCTTTGTACGTAAGGAGAAGGATTTTAAATTATATTCTAGATTTTACAGGTAGCCAGTGCAAAGAAACTGATACAGGAGAAATATGTTCTCTTCTATTTGTTTTAGTTAGTACACGAGCTGCTGCATTTTGGACCAACTGGAGACTCTTAACAGACTTATTGGAGCAGCCTGATAATAAGGAGTTGCAGTAGTCCAGCCTAGAAGTAACAAATGCATGGACTAGTTTTTCTGTATCTTTCTGAGACACAATGTTCCTAATTTTCGCAATATTCCGCAGGTGAAAATATGCAGTCCTTGTGGTTAGTTTTATGTGAGAATCAAAGGACATATTCTGGTCAAAACTAACACCCAGATTCCTTACTGTGGTGCTGGAGCATATATAAGGTGAATAGAATTGGTCCAAGGACAGAACCCTGTGGGACTCCGTTATACTGCTGTAGTCTTTTTTTATTAGTTATTATTTAGTCTTTTTGTTGTTGAATTTGACATGCTTAAAATCAAAAAATATATACGTAAAAAAAAATACAACATATTTATGGAAAGTTTGCAAAATAATCACGCAAATAAATAGTCTAAAATATATAAATATACCATCAGACATTATTAAAACTCAAACCACTGTTGTGTTATTTCATTCAGGGGCAGCTGTGGCTCCGAGGTAGAGCGGGTCGTCTTCCATGCGCATGTCAAAGTGTCCTTGGGAAAGACACTGAACCGCAAATTGCTCCCCGTGCTGCGCATGGGTGTGTGAATGTGGTGTGAATGGTTAGATTAGATGAGTATTAGAGGTATTGAAGAATTAATAATCAATGAGTGAAGTATCATAATTATGTGTTAGCGTGTGTATTAGTAATGATTAATGAGAGTGTGATAATAAGACGCAATAAGTATAAGTAAGAGTGATAGTGTGATTATTAGGAATGATCATCACCTATTCTTCTTAAGAAGTAAAGACTGTGATTTGGCCTATAATCTAAATTGGTGGAGAAAGTCAGTATGTTTCCTAGAGGTTAATTTGATCCAAATTTAGCCGGTGGACTGACGATTTGAAAGAAAGGCATGGTAAACTGATTTGGAATCAGTATAAGAGTAAAAGGTAAAGGAGTGTTGGGATCTTAAATCCCGACAGGTCCTAGGCGCATAAACGGTGCTCAGTAAGACGTTCAGGGAACGCAGAAAGGCCGGAGTCTGTAGAGACCCTCGTATATACATTAGGCATTAAGGACTAAAAGCGCCACAGGGGGATAGCCCCTAGGTTAGCCTAGAAAGCCACCGACTTGTAGCTCTGGGAGCTAGGTTCTGGGAACCAAAGAAAAATTGTAGGTCTGGGACCTAAGGTTCTGGGAACCAAAGTATAAGAAATACCTAAAAGTTGTGTTTATTTGTGGGATTGTTGTGTGGGAGGTTTTGAGGATAATAGAGAACACAAACAGATAAAAGTGTGAGTAGGTTTCTGTGATGGTAGATACACCTTGTCTGGAGCCGCTGATAGTGAAACACTGTCAGTAGAAGCTTGTTGCAGACATCACGGAAAAGCCTGACGATTAAACTCACCAATGGTCTTCTCTTATCTGGGGGTACATAAATAACGGGGCTGTGGTCATTAAAACTGGTGATTTATATCGTCTCATCTCACTCCGCTATATCACGGTAGAGTAGAAGCTTGAGTGAGGGGAGGATCACTGGGGACTAGATCTACTAACCGGATAACGAGTGTGTGTGAATAAAGAACAAATAAATACCTGTGAATAGTACTTTAACAGCTGAAATAACTATGGCAGGCCCAGGATTAGGTTGGGATGAATACTGGCAGCGAGTAGTATGACAGGCCATTCCCGGAAGGCCTACTCATAGTCAGGATAAAAAGAAACATGAGACTAGATTGACAGATTTGAAGGAATATTTAAAGACGTGTAAAGGTGGGGGTGAAGGCGAGCCAGAGAATATGGTAAAAATACTTCAGTTAGAGGAGGACAAGGCACGTGAAGAAGTAGTGGGAAATAGAAATAATGGTCCGAGTAGGTTGTGGCATAAGAGAAAAAAGGAGGAGAAGGAACAAGAAAATAGGGAGGAGCGAAGACCAGATTTGCATATGGCCGGGATGGCAGCTGAGGTAGTGCAATAGGGCAGAGAAGAAAAAGGCAGACGCAGGGCCTCCACCCTATCCAGGTCCAGCCCCGCCACCGTCAGCCCCACCCTCAAGCAGCATTTATCCAGATTTGTCTTTACAGTTACCTACGATTGAGGCAGAAGGAAGTATGAGGGTAAGAATGAGAAGAAGCGCAGATTATGAGGATATAAAAAAGAGGGAAGAAAGACAGGATGACTATAGTATAATAACAGGTGATTCCGAGAGGGTGAGACTTCAGACAGAAGAGGAGAGACAGTGGGAGGAGGAAAAGCGGAAGGAGAAGGAGAGACAGCGTCAGAGAGGAGCGTGATATGAGGAAGAGAGGGTGCATGAGAAGGCACAACAGAAAGGAGGGGCTTTCGGAGAGCAACTAGAGGAAGAGACAGTGGGAGCAACAGGGGAAGTAACAAGGCTGCCCTTCAATGAGAAAACACCAACTAACATCCACAGACACCAAGCAGGCAGACCCAAACATGAGATTGACTCAGACCATTCAGATCATGACTCTGACTATGACCATAGGAGTCAGGAAAGTGATAGACATGGGAAAAAGAAAGGGGGATTTAAAGATAAACACATTAGTTTGAAAATAAGCGTGGCTAGTTCAGATTCAGAGGATGAAGGAGAAGATGAAGAAATGTGGTCAGATTGTGCGAGCCAAGGATCCGCGGCCTCATCAAAACAGGATGCCTCAATGAGAGAGAGAGGAAAAGGCGGGGCAGGAAGGCCCAAAGGTAGTGTAGTGGAAGCTTATAGGAATAAGTTAGAGGAAATGGTAAGAAGAAACAAACATGAATTAGAGGAATGACTGAAGAAATTAGCTCAACAGGGAATAGAAGAACCAGTATCATGTAGAACACGTAGCGGTGTTGCTAAAGCATCCGGCATGATGCCGCTGGTGCTCTCGAAAGGGTCAGGACCACCAATATATAAACCATTTAGTTTAGCAGACAAGGAACACATGAATGCACAACTACAACTGCTCAGTGACGGAGCTGGAATATGGTTACAGAAATTAGCTGGTCAAACCGTAGGCACAGAGCTTACCATAGGTGATGTGAGAGGATTAATTGGACAGAAATACGGATGAGGGACAATAGGCCAATTAGATAAAGATGCAAGGACCATATACGTTCCTAACGAAGACCCTTACAGCCACCACACCACAGCATACGGAGGGGCCCTGAGGAAAAGATTCCCACAGCAGGGTAGTCATCACAACGTAGCATTTGTGAGGAAAGAGGGGGAGGGACCAGCAGACTATGTGGAGAGATGCAGGAAAGACTGGCAGGAGAGATCAGGAACGAATCCAGGGTCAGATCCATTACAGGGATCAATGTTTAAAGCCGCCGTTATGAAAGGAACAGATAAGGAAGTGCAGGCAAAGATGGAGGATGACCCCAGGGAAGACACAGAGCCACTACACATATGGATGAGGACACTCCCACATCACATGCGTAGAGCAGCTGAGAGAAGAGAGGCAAGCAAGACAGAGGTAGAGAATTTCAAAATACAACTGACTAAATTACAGTTAGCAAAAGCTAGAGAGGAAGGCGCAAGTCACAAACAAGCAGCCAAAGCGAAGACACAAGCACAGATGAGCCAGGGCCAATGGGAATCCCCATCCCTGTTACCCCAGTTGTGGGCCAATTCTATGCAGGACCCCCTCCCCAGGGACCATGGAACCCGCCAGGACCATGGGGCCCACCACAATCACATTATAGAGGAGGAAGAGGACGAGGCTTTAATCCTCGAGGAGGTAATGGATGGGGCAGGGGCAGACCACCGGGGGCTAGGGACAATGGGTGTTTCGTGTGTGGAGGTCATGGACATTGGGCACGAGACTGTGAAGTGAAGTGAACGAACGAAAAGTGGACTTTTTAGTTGATACAGGAGCAACACATTAGACTCTGAGACAACCTCAGTTCGGTCAACAGCTCTCCAAATATTCCATAGACCTTGTGGGATTTGGAGAACAGCCAATGCCACTCCCTTTCACAGAACCCCTCCCCACTAAAATAGCTGGTTATCAATTTCATCTAAGCTATGTATATTCGCCACAATGCCCAATCTCACTGCTAGGAAGAGATGTCCTAGTTAGATTGAAAGCATCTATCCTATGTGGCCCACAGGGGGTGCAAGTTCATTTCCCTAATGGGTTAAAAATAGACTGTTCAGAGACAATTACTTCAAGATGTAACAATGGACAATGGATCCTAGGGGAAGATCCTGATCAGCAGCAACAGTCGGCCAACGTTTACTGGGCTCAATTAAAAGAGGACCCAGACCCGCCAATTACCAATGTTTTGAACCTGTATCAACAATGGAAACCGTGGATTCACTCAGTGCACCCATATGAACCGGTCCCTGACGTTCACTGCTGTACTCTTCTCTATGACCGCACCCAAACTGAAGAAGTGTGTGAGGAAAGATTTAGGGAAGTGGAGGGTTTCCATTGGACACTGACTTCGGACTGTATATATATGTATCAAAGAAAGGAGTAGTAGCACAAGTCCTGCTCACTGCAGAAGAGGCAGAGTGGTACAACATGGGCGACACTGCAGCACCCTATTTTAGCTTAGCATTAGGAGCAGGAAGTCAAGCTAAGGATTTAGGGCTCATGGTAAAAACCGCCTCACAGTTACAGGACTGGAAACAAACCACAGTCCCTGCAGTCACATACTCTAAAAAAGGACAGGTGTACAAGATCACTCATCACACCACCTCGCAGTCAGAATTAGAGAAAAAGGTAACAACACGAACACATGGCAGGGAAAGTACAGATCATGAACAGACAGAAACCATGTTAGGAAGAATACCTAGCACAGTGTGGGCACAGGGAAAGAATGACGTGGGACGATGTGAACCGCTAGAGCCACCCAGATTTAAGGTAAAACCAGGTCAGCCAGTGTGGGTACCCCAGTACCCCACAAATGTAAAAGCAAAGGAAACCATAACTAAAACCATAGAAGAACTAAAACAGAATGGAGTGTTGGAGCCCTCCGACAGCAACTGGAACACTCCTATTCTACCAGTCCCAAAACCAGATGGCACTTTTAGAATGGCACATGACCTTGATTAGTCAACAGAAGAATAGAAACCCCATCTATTCCGGTCCCAAACCCACACACAGCACTAGCAGAACTCACTAGGGAAATGTCCCATTTCTCAGTAATAGATTTTGCTAATGCGTTCTTTTCCATTCCCCTGGAACAAGAGTTAAGAAAACTCTTTGCATTCACATGGGAGGGACAGAGATATCAATACACATGTTACCCACAAGGAAGGAATCTCTGACCCGGAGTGTTCAACAAAGTATTAAATCAGCATTTAAAGAAGGAGGTAGCACTCCCAGAGAACACTGTTTGTCTACAATATGTAGATGATCTGTTGATAGCATCAGACAGTGCAGACCGTTGCCTATAAGCAACAGAATCAGTGTTAAAAGCACTAGCTAAAACACAGGTGCAGTTCCTAGGGAGATGGATAACCAGAGAAGGAACAAGTCTCTCAGGAGCACACAGAGAGACGATATTAAAACATCCAAAACCAGTAGACGTGCAAGGAATGTTGAGCTTCCTAGAACTGACATGATATAGCAAACATTTGATCCCAGACTATAACAACAAAGCAGGCCCATTGAAAAGAATGGTCTTAGAGGCAGGGATGAGAAATCAGAAGGGGATTTTGAACTGGAATATAGAGGCAGAAGAGGCGTTCATACGACTCAAACAAGAGATGGCGTCATCTCTACAGACTCCAGACTACAAAGAACCATTTTATCTAGACACATCAGAGAAAGACGGGACAATGAATGCAGTACTATACCAGAAAGCACGACAATGGAGAGCAGTACTGAGATATGTATGCACACCATTAGATCACATGGAGTTAAGACAACCTCCGTGTGTGAGACATGCAGCAGGACTAGCCAGAGTCCTAGAGAAAGTAGAACACCTAGTGGCAGGGCATCCACTCAAAATTTTGACCAGGCATAGTGTAATAGCGTTAATCTCATCATCCGTTTTTACTCTATCAGGCTCTGGACTGAAGAAAGTAGAGGACGGCTTAAATGCGCCAAACATAACTTACACACACGTAGGAGTTAATGCAGCGAGCTGTTTAGCAGTTCCAGATGACAAAAACCCACATGACTGCATTCCACTGACAGCGCAAGCCATTAAAGTGAGACCCAACTTGCATGCAAAACCACTGGACCGACCAGACATGGACTTGTATGTAGACGGCTGCTGTTTCAGAAAAGATAATGGAGGACTAAGCGCAGCAGTGGTTATCAAAAATCAGGGAAAGTTTGAGACACTAAGTACAGGAAAAGTGACAGAAAAACCATCAGCTCAGCTAGCGGAAGTGATGGCAGTGACAGCAGCTTGTAACCATGGTGACGGAAAGAGAGTAAACATATATACAGACTCAGCGTACGCCAGTGCAGCAGTGCATTTTCAGCTAAAAGAGTGGGAGAGAGCAGGATTTGTGACAGCTTCAGGTCTGCCTATTAAGCATGAGGAGGAGATGAGGAAACTGAAAGAAGCTTTTATGAAACCAGCGGAACTAGCGGTAGTAAAGTGTAAAGGTCACAGCACAGAGAAATCAGACACAGCAGCAGGAAATGCGGAGGTAGACGCAGCGGCCAAGAAAGCAGCAGGGTATAGAGTACCGTTGCTAATGATGCAGGCAGAATTAACAGAGCCATTACCTCCAAGATGGACAGTCGATCAGCTAGTAGCTCTCCAGCAAGAGGGCTCCCCAGAGGAAAGACCCATGTGGATAGGGAGAGGAGCAGTTAAGGATGCAGAAGGACCGTTCCGATGTACACAGACAGGGAAACCAGTGTTACCATCTCCACTAGCACCCTCTCTGTTAGACGAAGCACATGGACCAACACATGAGGGAACCAGACAAATGCAAAATACTATGGAAGGATGGTGGCATCCGTTCATGACAGCTATGATAAAAAACAAAGTGAAATCATGTTCCGTTTGTAACACCTATAATGTAGCGCCAACATTCTCACCTCAGCCAGGGGCTCGTCCAAAATTGACAGGGCCAGGAGAGGAGATATGCATTGACTATACAGACATGATTGATACACGCAGAGGTTTTAGATACCTGTTGGTTATCTATGATAGATTTTCAGGATGGGTAGAAGCCGTACCTGCAAAGAAAGAGGATGCACAGACAGTGTGTAAATGGTTGACTAATGAGTGGATCCCTAGACATGGGATGCACAGAGTGATCCATTCAGACAATGGCACTCACTTTAGATCAAAGGACCTTAGACGGGTGGAAGGGTTGTTTGGGCTCAAACATACTTATGGCACCGTGTACCACCCCCAGAGTCAGTGAGGAGTAGAAAGATGTAACAGGACTCTGAAAGAGAAAATAGCAAAAATGATGGCAACTACAGGTCTATCATGGTTAGACTGCTTGCCTATGACATTACACTCTATGAGGGCTAGTTCTGAACAGAGAAAAGAAGTTTACCCCTTACAAGTTGCTTGCAGGTCGCACCATCCCCGGACCAAGAAACCAGGAACCGCTGCAGCCAGGGGCCACACCCGGACTAGCATGGTCCTACGTGACTCAGCTTCAGGGCTGGGTGAAGACATTGGCAGGAAGCCAAGGCGGGTCAGGACCAGCACCCGCCCCACTGACTTTGCTAGGAGAACCTTGGGTATATGTAAAGACATTGAAAAGAAAGTGGACACACCCCAGGTGGACAGGACCCAATAAGGTGGTGGAGAGAACCTCCACAGCAGTAAAAGTGCAGGGCAGTGACAGGTGGATTCACCTTTCAAGGTGTAGACAGGGGGAGGAGCCCAAAAGGTCCCTAGACCAAGTCAGAACAGATCTAATCGAACAGGGTTAAGGGACTTCTGTAAATACATATAATCTATGATTGACCCACATACACCATTAGTAAAAACACCACAGTATATAGAGTGGATAAATAGGGTAAAAAGGGAGCAGAAATAACAAACACTGTATGTGTGGACACTTAGTGTGTTTATTTTAATATTCATTATTTTAGTGGTAATCTATCTTATATGTGCATGGTCAGATAACTGTTAGAGTTATGGAACTTGGCAGGGCACGTCCGTGGCATCCCTTTAGACACCCAGGATTTTGTGGTCTCAGAGGAACATTATGTTTCCTCCTAGGAATCACCCTAGTAGTAGTGCTCCCGCTGTTACTTCTCCATGATCACAAAACCCAGTTGCAATCTAATAGTACCATCCCCAATAAAGCCACAAGTAATGTGACTCATGCCAAGAATCGTACGACCCGTTGGACGTTGGAAAGTGAACAAGACTCCGCCCCCTGCAGTCAACAACAGGCTCACCAAAGCATGACACAATTCTGTCCGTATCTCTATCTCATCTCATCATCTCATCTTCATCCGCTTATCCGGGGTCGGGTCGCGGGGGCAGCAGCTTTAGCAGGGGACCCCAAACTTCCCTTTCCCGGGCCACACTAACCAGCTCTAACTGGGGGATCCCGAGGCGTTCCCAGGCCAGTGTGGAGATATAATCTCTCCACCTAGTCCTGGGTCTTCCCCGAGGCCTCCTCCCAGCTGGACGTGCCTGGAACACCTCCCTAGGGAGGCGCCCAGGGGGCATCCTTACTAGATGCCCGAACCACCTCAACTGGCTCCTTTCAACGCTAAGGAGCAGCGGCTCTACTCCGAGTTCCTCACGGATGGCTGAACTTCTCACCCTATCTCTAAGGGAGACTCCAGCCACCCTCCTGAGAAAACCCATTTCGGCCGCTTGTACTCGCGACCTCGTTCTTTCGGTCATGACCCAACTTTCATGACCATAGGTGAGGGTAGGAACGAAGATTGACCGGTAGATCGAGAGCTTTGCCTTCCGGCTCAGCTCTCTTTTCGTCACAACGGTGCGGTAGAGCGACTGCAACACCGCCCCCGCTGCTCCGATTCTCCGGCCAAACTCACGCTCCATCGTCCCCTCACTCATGAACATGATCCCGAGGTACTTGAACTCCTTCACTTGGGGTAAGGACTCATTCCCTACCTGGAGTAAGCAATCCACCGGTTTCCTGCTAAGAGCCATGGCCTCAGATTTAGAGATGCTGATCCTCATCCCAGCCATTTCACACTCGGCTGCGAACCGATCCAGTGAGTGCTGAAGGTCACTGACCGACGATGCCATCAGGACCACATCATCTGCGAAAAGCAGAGACGAGATCCTCAGCCCACCGAACTGCAACCCCTCCTCAAAAATCCTGTCCATGAAAATCACAAACAGGATTGGTGACAAAGCGCACCCCTGGCGGAGGCCAACCCCCACCGGAAACAAATCCGACTTACTCCCGAGGATCCGGACACAGCTCTCACTTTGGGTGTACAGAGATTGGATGGCCCACAGAAGTGACCCCCTCACCCCATACTCCCGCAGCACCTCCCACAGTATCTCCCTAGGAACCCGGTCATATGCCTTCTCCAGATCCACAAAACACATGTAGACTGGATGAGCATACTCCCAGGCCCCCTCCAGGATCCTTGCGAGAATGAAGAGCTGGTCCGTTGTTCCACGTCCAGGACGGAATCCACATTGTTCCTCTTCAATCTGAGGTTCGACTATAGGACGAACCCTCCTTTCCAGCACCTTGGAGTAGACTTTACCAGGGAGGCTGAGTAGTGTGATACCCCTGTAATTGGCACACACCCTCTGGTCCCCCTTTTTAAAAAGAGGAACCACCACCCCGGTCTGCCACTCCCTTGGCACTGTCCCAGACTTCCACGCAATGTTGAAGAGGCGTGTCAACCAAGACATCCCCTCCCAACCCAAAGTTTTCAGCATTTCTGGACGAATCTCATCAACCCCTGGGGCTTTGCCACTGTGGAGTTGTTTGACTACCTCAGTGACTTCCGCCAGGGATATTGACAATGATTCCCCACCAGCTCTCCAGCTCTGCCTCTACAAAAGAGGGCGTGTTAGTCGGATTAAGGAGTTCCTCAAAGTGCTCCTTCCACCGCCCGATTACCTCATCGGCTGAGGTCACCAGCGTCCCGTCTTTACTGTAAACAGCTTGGACGGTTCCCCGTTTCCCCCTCCTGAGATGTCGAATGGTTTTCCAGAAGCACCTTGGTGCCGCCCGAAAGTCCTTCTCCATGGCTTCTCCGAACTCCTCCCACACCCGCTGCTTTGCCTCTGACACAGCAGAGGCTGCAGCCCTTCTGGCCTGTCGGTACCTTGCAACTGCCTCCGGAGTCTTCTGGGATAGCATATCCCGGAAGGCCTCCTTCTTCAGTCGGACAGCTTCCCTGACCACCGGTGTCCACCACGGTGTTCGAGGGTTACCGCCCCTTGAGGCACCTAAGACCTTGAGGCCACAGCTCACCGCTGCAGCTTCAGCAATCGAAGCTTTGAACATTGCCCACTCCGGTTCAATGCCCCCAACCTCCACAGGGATGCCAGAAAAGCTCCACCGGAGGTGTGAGTTGAAGATCTCTCGGACAGGGGCCTCCTCCAGACGTTCCCAGTTCACCCGCACTACTCGTTTGGGTTTACCTGGTCTGTCCAGAATCTTCCCCCATCCTCTGATCCAACTCATCACCAGATGTTGATCAGTTGACAGCTCTGCCCCTCTCTTCACCCGAGTGTCCAAAACATGCGGCCTCAGATCAAATGATACGATCACAAAATCGACCATCGACCTTTGGCCTAGGGTGCTCTGGTACCACGTACACTTATGAGCATCCTTATGTTCGAACATGGTGTTAGTTATAGATAATCCGTGACTAGCACAGAAGTCTAATAACTGACGACCACTCGGATTTAGATCAGGGAGGCCATTCCTCCCAATCACGCCTCTCCAGGTGTCTCCATCATTGCCCACGTGGGCGTTGAAGTCTCCCAGCAGAACTATGGAGTCCCCTACTGGAGCCCCATGCAGGACTCCATTCAGGGTCTCCAAGAAGGCCGAATACTCTGAACTGCTATTTGGTGCATATGCACAAACAACAGTCAGAGTTTTCCTACCACCCGCAGGCGTAAGGAGGCGACCCCTCTCGTCCACCGGGGTGGCTTCCTCCGGGCAGGGTCTCTCTTCCTCTTTGTTGTTTGTCCATTGAGTCTTTGTGAACCATTCTTAGTCCGGCCCCTCGCCTGAGACCACTTTGCCATGGGAGACCCTACCAGGAGTATTAAGCTCCAGACAACACAGCCCTCAGGTTCACAGGGACACACAAACCTCTCCACCACGATAAGGTGATGGTTCCCGGAGAGGTCCGTATCTCAATTATATAACTAAGTTTGGTATACAACTCAGCACAACACTGGGAGAACGGGGAAGTGGGGATCGACAAACTCAGGTCAATATCATCCCAGTGGCTGGTATTTAACTAATGATCTCAAGAATACGGGGTGGGGAACATAAATTGACATTCAATCTAACCGGAATAAATCCACACAATAGGTGGGGTCTCCTGCTTTGGCCCTACTACAAATCAAGCAAAGACCCCTCCTTCCAGATTAATGTTTAACCACAGATGAGGAGCACCACTGCTTGTAGGAATACCCAGCTTTTAGTTAACCAGGCTGCTACTGAAAGGGGGGAGGTCAAAGTAATAGTATGGGGTGACCAAGATGATACAGTGTCAGGGTTTTGGGTCCGGTGCACTCTGCTGGTCTGTTTGTGTACTGTTGGCCATGCCTTTGTTTGCAGACCATGTGCTTTTGTGTTTGTGGCTGTGACGCCACTCCCCCTGTTTTTTCCACCACTTATTGTCCACACCTGTCCTGCCAATTAATTTGCTTGTTACCTTGTTTTCTCCTGCCCAATGATTGGTCTCTGTCTCCCTATTTAAGTTCAGCCCTCTCAGTGTCTTTTGTCAGATTGTTTTGCAAGATTGTGTGCCACACTTCCTGTCTTGGATTTTCTCTGTCGCTGTTCGGATTACTCTGCCTGTTTTGGATTCACTCTGCCTGTTTTGGATTCACTCTGCCTTTTTTTGGATTCACTCTGCCTGTATTGGATTCACTCTGTTTTCACTCTGATTTTTTTTGTTTCTGTCCACTGCCAGAAAGAGGTTTAGCCTTTGTTACCTGATTGCTCTGTGGATTGCTCTGCCTCTGTTCCCTGGACTCTTGTTGGACTTTGTTTATTTAAAACCTTAAATTGGATTTTGTGTCTTCGGAGCTTTGACTCTTCTGGACTATCTGAAAATAAACCTGTTCATTGAATCTGCTTCTCACCTGGTCTGCTTTTGGGTCAAAACCAGCTAGCCTAACATACAGACTTCGATTTCTATGTTTCTACGGGGGTTTCCGGTAAAGGCAACAACTGGCTAATGTTAGTTAAGTGCCAGTTGCTTGGTTTGTATGAGACCTAGACCTCTTTTACACATTGTACCAGCCACGATAAACGCCACTTGTATGATTAACCTCATGACACAAGATAATCCGACTCAGAACTGCTCCAGTTTTGATAAGGTGTACCCATTGACTCCCCTGACACAAAGGAAGCCGTTGTTTTCTACCATAATACCACCGATGAATTACACATGTATTCATTTCATGGGAAGTGTACCGCTATCAACATTTAATATCTCCCTATGTCAGACGGTCATTCCGTATAACAAAAGTCAAAACATACTATCTAGAGCAGACATCTGGTGGTACTGTGGGGATAGGAGACTGTATGATATCTTCCCGGAAAACCAAATGGCCGTTTGTGCCCTAGTGTCACTTGGACGGTACTGACATTAGTAAGGCAGTGGAGTTGTCAGGTGAATCATTGGTCAGGAAAAGAAGTGACTGGAAACAGAAACCAGACCCTACGTATATCGATGCTATTGGTGTCCCTAGGAGCGTTCCGGATCATTATAAGTTAGCAGATCAGGTAGGAGCTGGGTTTGAGAACATACCACTAATAGCTGCAATATTCCTGATACTCCCAATAAGAACGTTGACAGGATCAATTACATACATTACAATGTGCAGAGATTAAGTAATTGGACACAGGAAGGTTTTGCTGCAGTGAAAGATCAGTTGAGTGCAACTTCCATGATGTCCTTCCAGACTTGCATTGCAGTAGACATGTTGTTGGCAGAGAGGGGGGGGGGGCGTTTGCTCTATTTTTGGTGATCAGTGTTGTACATTCATCCCCAATAATACAGCGGCGGATGGTAGTTTGACAAAAGCCATAGACGGTCTCAGAGTATTGAACAAAAAGATGAAAGATCACTCAGGTGTGGACACAACCACGTGGGACAGCTGGATGGGTGTCTTTGGGAAGTACAAAGCCCTTGTGTCCTCAGTATTGGTGTCAATTGCTGTGTTTGCAGCCATTCTGACCTTGTGTGGCTGTTGTTGCATTCCATTCCTTCACTCAATGACTGAAAGGATTCTCGAAACGGCCATAAAAAGGGAAGGGCCCAAGTATCAAATGTTAGCCATAACAGACCCAGACCCTAGAAATGGGATAGTCCCATTGTCTTACCTGCCAAGAAGGAATGATCACTCTGGTAAGTGATCAACAGGGGGAATTGAAGAATTAATAATCAATAAGTGAAGTATCATAATCATGTGTTAGCGTGTGTATTAGTAATGATTAATGAGAGTGTGATAATAAGACGCAAAAAGTATGATCATTTAAGAGTGTGATAGTGTGATTATTAGGAATGATCATTTAAGAGTGTGATAGTGTGATTATTAGTCCAGGCTCAAGTTTTTCTGCTTTCTGCAAAGCACACAAACTTTTGGCAGTCAGTCAAGGTCACAAAGACAATGAAATAGCCAGCTTTCACAATTGCACCTAGCAACTAGTTGAGATTAGAGCATCGCGGTTCGCAAACAACAACCATATAAGGAGACAGGAACAACCATGTAAGGAGGCAGGCTTTAGGGAGGATGAGAGTATGACCACAGATAAAGAAGAAGAGTCCTGTGGAAACAGAGGTTACCCCGACGCGTGGGATGTCGGCTGGAGGAAGATGAAGGCTGGAACAGCGGCTACTTCTGAAATATACATACAGTATGCATGCACAAGCAGACACATAAACCACGCCTTTGTAAAAAGCATAAATGCTGGAGTAGTTAGAATAGATATCAGAACTTCTTGGCTCTGATCCAGGGTACTGTGTTGCACAAAGTTACTCTAGATAGAGAATAGAACATTTCTCCAGACGTCTGTAGCATCCGATGTCCATCTACTAATAAATGCCTGCTTGCTCACTAAACTGCCAACGACTCTGCTGACTCCAGAAAGCCTCCTGTAGAATTTGAATTACACGATATATACTCTATGAGGTCCTTCTGATTTGACTAAAGTATTGTGTGTAAAATTCCTACAGTATGTAGATGTCCACTACCATCAGTGTGAATGTCTGTGTGAATGGGTAGTAGCAGTGTGAAAGCGCCTTTAGTAGTCCATTTACCATTTACAACATATTGTGTTTTATATTTATATATTATTATATATTTATATTTATTTACAGAAACATCAAGTTCACCAGAGAAGAAGTCGAGGACAACAGTTTGCCTTTCTTAGACTGTGACGTCCATATGGAGAATGACAGGAGCCTCCACACTGGGGTATACAGAAAACCCACTCACACAGACCAATATCTACTGTTTGACTCTCACCACCCCCTGGAACACAAGCTTGGAGTTAACAGAACACTGCAACACAGAGCTGATAACGTACCCACCAGCTCACAGGCAGAACGGGGAAGAACGCAAGCACCTGAGAGGCGCCCTCACAACTTGGGGCTGACCCAGCTGGACCTTTGTGAAAACGGCAGCTGCTTCCAGAAAGAAAACCAAAGTGGTTGAGAAAGAAAAAGAAAACAAGAGAAACGACATAGTCATTCCGTATGTGGCTGAGGTATCAGAGAATCTCAGGAGGATCTTCAACAAACACTGCATCCCTGTGTATTTCAAACCCACAGACACATTTAGACAGAGACTAGTACATCCCAAGGAATGAACAGCACACACCCACGAAAGCAATCTGGTTTATGCTATCCAATGCAAGGAGGAATGCAAAGATCTCTACATTGGAGAAACAAAACAACCACTGCATGAACTGGCCCAACACAGGAGAGCTCACTCCTCAGGCCTGGACTCTCCTGTCCACTTACCTCTCAAGGAGAAAGCCCACTCCTTTGATGACAACAATGTCCACATCTTGGACAGAGACAACAGGTGGTTTGAAACAGGAGTCAAAGAAGCCATCCATGCAAAGTAGAGAAACCATCGCTAAACAGAGGAGGAGGTCTGAGACACCACTTATCTCCAATTTACAATGCTGCCCGTTCATCCCTTCCCAGGAGATTATCAATCTCACCTCAAAGAACAACTGTTCACAAATGGCTTCTTGTGACTCCAACGACAATGTCCAAAGACACTGCTGAAACTGCACACCAGGTAAGAGGCCCGCCCTTAACACATATGAAGGACAATTTAAAATCCCCGTAATAGCGCCCCCTACTGGCGACAGGAAGTTACATTGTATATATTTTGATGACCTGGTCCTAGCTGGTTGGACAAATCCACCTCAAATCCGGTCATCACAGACTTAAGACCTTCATGATGCAAGATCATGTAGCTTTTGGCTTTTCATGAAATTCTTTCGTTGTGGCGACCATCCTTCGCAGTGAAACAGGAAGTGGTTGTAACTTCAACATACATTGTCCAATATGCCCCAAATTTCTCATGATTCATAACAGTCCAGGCCTGAACACATCTGAATCTCAATATTTAGTCATAAGCATAGCGCCCCTACTGGCAACAGGGAAAATGACAAATATCAACTGATCTAGATGAAACTTACATTGTGGGGTCCTCACCTGATGTAGGGAAACATGATGTATGTTGGGTAATGGCATGGCCGCCATTTTGTGACACCCGCCAAAAACAGGAAGTCACTCTAACTTTAGCATAAATTATCCAAACTGAACCACATTTCCCAGAGACGATTAGAGCCGAGGCCTGAGGAAAACTACATGCCAATATTGACTAACAGACACAGCGCCACCTACTGGCAAAAGGAAATCAGACTTATATGACATAATGAATCAGATTTACATGAAATTCTCAATATCTAAAGCACACTGCTGCGACCGCTGGCGACTAGCCACCTCCCCGAGATGCACCTGGTGCGAAGGCCCGTTCATTGCTGCTTGCAGCTTTAATTAGTTTTATAATGTGTAAATTTGTAGCAATAAAAACATCTTCAGTTATACAGTACATCTCATTGCATCACTGCTGTTATTACCACTACTCATCATTGATCATATTTACCATTATAACTATTATCATTGTCATATTCTATCACCTTAGCTGTGCTTGCTTCTGCTATTCTACCATATTCACTGCCATAACATATAAGTCCTAATTTGATTACTATGGATATTATTATAGTTACTGTCACTTTTGTGGTTGCTTGCATCTCTGGTACTATCTCTCTGTCTGTCTTTGACTCTCTCTGTCCATCTGTCTGTCTTTTCTCTCCTTCTCTTTGCTTTTCTTCTTCCCCAACTGGTCAAGACAGATGGCCAACCTCCATAGTGCTGGGGCTGTTCAATGTTCCTGCCTGTTGGGGTTCTTTCACCGTCTGCCCTCTCTTCATCACCTCACCTCCCAGTACTGCACTGGCCCCCTGCTTCTACTCACCTGCCTGCCTGCCACGTGTGAGAAATAACCAAAGATTGACCTAACTTTTTTTTGTAACTCTTTATTTATCTATGATGTAAATCCCGGTATGTTGATTAACATAAACATTCAAGCTGTGAATGAGTGCTGGGGATTGTGGAGAAGGAGTCACAGGGGGTTTGCAAATGGTGACATTCGGTGGTCGTAAAACACTGATAACATCCACTGGGGTCATAAACATTGGGTAGGGTGTTTTTGTTACTTTGATGTCCTTGTGTTTGTAAGATGCTTTGATGTGGGTGTATATCTGCTGAAGAGATTTGGAGACAGGCAGAGATTATTGGAGACCCGGCTGTTGGTAGGATGTCTCTCCTGTATGCATGCAGTATTTAGTAAAGACATGATTTGAGAAACACTGAGGACTCCAGAGAATTTCTTTTACACATGCCCCCCTCATCAGCTCAACTCTCCTCACCTGTTGCATTGAGCTTGCCCATGGTAAAGGGAATCCCACGGTTTCCCACCACGGTGAGTGCACGCACCACATCAGAGGGACACAGATGTTAAAGGACCTCAGCCTCCTCAGGAAGAAGAGTCGACTTTGGCCCTTTTTGACATCCTCTGTGTTTTTAGTCCAGTTCAACGTATTATTAGGTACACCCCCAGGTACTTATACTCCTCTACAGTGTCTTCAGGGACCCCCTGGATGGAGACAGGGATAACAGGTGTTTTCACCCTCCTCAGATTCACTATGAGCTCCTTTGTTTTAGTCACGTTGAGCTGCAGATGATTCAGCTCAGTGACAAAGTTGCCCACAACAGTCCTGTATTCACTTTCATCCCTCTTTCCAATGCAGCCAACTATTGCCTGACTCCAAGGCGGGGCTGGTAAGCGAACAAGAATATAATTGATTTAATCAGCCGTTGGTTGATCTAGGAGGAGGGCTTAGCATATAAAAGCCTCAGGCCACCAAAGCTGGGTCTCTCTTCGTCTGATGGTGGCTGAAATGCAGGCAGGTGAAGTAAAAGAAAAACCTCATTAACTTTTGCCATTTATACGTTTAATTTTGTTGTTTTAACTTTTGTTAGCACTATTTTTTTGTAAATAAAAGCACCTTAAATCATTTTTTTGTGACTCCAGCCATGTTGTTATTTTCCAGCCCTTTCCTGACTGCCTACACGGTTTCTACCCTGCCTGCCCCTGACCATCCTGTCGAGTCGTCTTCCTGAATATCACCTCAGCCTTCTGTCCCTGACCACAACCTGTGTCCAGTCCCTCCTGGTTTCCGTCTGCCTCTCTCCTGAGCTGTTTGGTGAGTCCCTGCAACGGCTCCTTGACTCCCTGCCTCGACTCTCCTTTCGCCTGCCCCCCTTGGTTGAATAAAGTTCATTACCAACTGAACCTGCCTAATTGTGTGCGGCTATTGGCTCCTCAACTATACCCTTTATAGGTAAAGCCAGTTGATAATTAATATGCTGGCATTTATTGAATAAATAAATGCCAGTCTTTAATATAATATAATTATTTTAGCAAATCAAATAAATAAAAAGCAGGCAAATTTTAAATGCTTTCCTAATTGACTAAGACCTACTGTGAAGTCACTGAGTGAATGTTTACTCAGAAGGCACAAACTCCATATCTCAGTAATTTATGAAATTATTATAAATTTAGTTAGTGTATTCTTTTCCCCAAATAGATGTGAGCAGTTGACTTTGTAAATATATGGTGTTCAAATTTGGACATTTTTCAAGTCTAAATGATATTTCTTTTAGCGCAGAACAAGGTGTCCCAACCGTCCTGGTGAGGCCAAATGCACCTCTTGTACATTAAACAAGATTGTGTCTTTCAAATTTGGGTAAGGCTCTAAAATTTCCATCTGTTCAGGGATCAAATTATTTTCATTATTCAAGTAGTCAATAATTAATTACTTTGTCGATACAAAGGTCCAACTGACCCCGTTCTCCCCTATTTCAATTCACTTTTAGCCAATCAAACAAATTACTAATTGTTTTAGCTCGAAATTTAACATTTCATCCCCAGACAACTCCTTTATTAATTTTGAATGTATTTTCATATTATATTTATTTCATGATTAACAATTTGTATCAAAATGTACTCTTGCAAGTTAAAAAAAAAATGTAATTATGGCATTGTTCACTGACACTTTTCTTTCTCTTTAGAGGCGGCTGTGGCTCAGTGACGGAGTGGGTTGTCCTCCATTCAAGAGATCGGCGGTTCGATCCCCTGTTCCCGCGGTCCGCATGTCAAAGTGTCCTTGGGCAAGACACTGAACCCTGGACTGCTTCCCGTGCTGTACATGGGTGTGTAAATGTG
The DNA here is from genome assembly GCF_963691815.1 of Echiichthys vipera. Taxonomy (NCBI): domain Eukaryota; kingdom Metazoa; phylum Chordata; class Actinopteri; order Perciformes; family Trachinidae; genus Echiichthys; species Echiichthys vipera. Next base: position 30,598,706 of record NC_139834.1, read on the forward strand.
GTGTGAATGGTTTGTGCTTTGTCGTCTCGCAGGTCTCTGCTGATCGTGGTGGTGCCTGCTGCCATGGTCCTGCATGATGCTTCCTGCTACCACTATAATCTATAACCCTAGCTGTGCTTGTTTCTACTATTATGCTGTATTAACTGCCATAACATATAAGTCATATTCACATTACTATAGATATTTTTATAGTTACTGAAAGTGTGTCTGTCTCTGTCTTTGCGTCTGTCTTTGTCTTTCTCTGTCCATCTGTCCGTCTTTTCTCTCTTTCTCTCTCCTTTTATTCCTCCCTAACAAGACAGATGGCCGTCCTCCACAGAGCTGGGTCTGTCTGACGTTCCTGCCTGTAATAGGGAAGGTTTTCGTTGCCACCGTACTCTACGGGGGAATTGTTGGGTCTATGTTTATCATAGAGTGTGGTCACTTAGTTCGCAAAGTGTCCTGAGATAACTTTTGTTATGATTTGGCACTATAAATACAATTGAATTTAATTGAATTAGATGGTATGTAAATGTCCACATCAGTGTGAATGGGTGAATGTGACAAAGGTATCTTAGCTTATCTTAAAGTATATTTTTTTATCTTTTATATATTTTTATCTTATCTTAAAGTATTTACTCTATAAAATGTCACAAAATGATGAAACATTAAATTTTCCCACAACCCAAAAGTTTAAGATCCAAAGAAACAAGTTTAAATTTGAGTAAATGTAAGTTCAGGACCATATATGAAAAAGACACACATCAAATCTTTACATTTAAGAAGCTGGAACCTGGAAATATTTTTACATTTTTCCCTGGAAGATGCACGTTTATTTTGGTTGCAATATTACCCTCAAGTGAAGAAAGACATGTATTCATCATGAAAATAAATTTTAAAGATTCCTCAAAACATTGTAGCTAATTTTGTGTGTGTGCTGTTTTCATTGGAATTGCATCCAATCAAAATTTATTATGAAGTATTTATCTGATATAGCTTATTTTATCTCATCCTGGAGTATATTATCTCATCTTACAGGATCATCTCTATACAATGTAATAAAGTAATTAAAAATTCCCACACCCCAACAGTCTAAAACCCAAATATATAAATTTAAATGTGAGTTAATATAAGTTTATGACCATATATGACAAAGAAAAGCATCAAATCTTCATGTTGGAGAAGTTGGAATCAAGAAATGACAAAGGATCAAAATAGTTGCGACTAATTGATTAATAAGCTGATTGTAGCGACTCTATTCTGGCCCATTACATGAGGACTCTGAGGATAGACGCACACTTTTGTCTGATGAAAATAGGCACAGTAGTTGAACTCATCATCTATATGCTTCTTCTTTTTCTTTGACCTCTCCTTTCTTGTGGAAGACTTTTCCATCCGGCTGCTTCTTCCAGCTCAGCTTGAGGGCATCTTTCAGGCCCTGGTCCTTCAGCTTCTGTTTGAGCTAAGACACAAAACTCCTCCACATTATCACTCACACAGAGATATAACATTCTGCTTTGTTATTTAAATTCCACTCATATACTACATGCCCCAGTTTTTCTCACATTGCTGAATTTGATTTGTACATTTTCCTAGTTAATAATTAAGAAGATTAGTAAGATGATTAAATGATTAATTTACCCCTTTAGTATTTCCCCTACATTTATTGGTGCCCAGTGTGAGACGTTGACATACTACAGCTCTCCGCAATGAACTAAATGCTTACAGACAAACATTGGTTTGATAATCAGAAATAAGTGGCCATACCCTGCTCTTCTTAAAGTTACTCTGCTTATGGGCTTTGCATTGTGTGTGTGTCACCGTGGGTAGAGGGTCGCGAAGGTATGTGTGTGTTTCTTTTAATTAATATTTTTTGGCAGTTTTTCAACCTTTATTATATATGACAGACAGGAAATGGGGGCGAATGCTCTAACCACTGCGCCACCAGACGCCCAGCATGTGTGTTTTTGAGGTAGTGACTTAACTGCAGAGATGTGCAACCTTTCATGAATAGAGTATGAATTGTGTGTGTCTTTTTGAGGTGGTTACCTAACTGCAGAGGTGCGCAGCTTCAGCCTATGATGAACAGAGTATGAATTAGTCTGACAGACTTGATATTAATTTGTGGAACATCCGACACAGAGGGGTGTTAGGCCAGGGGCTGAATGAGTGTTGATTTATAATGAGTCACAATTGTCCCTCAAAGCCTGCGGAGCAGCTTGAGACACTTTACTTCTGCACACATGTGAATGTGAATATAGTCTGTGTATATGTATTTAGCTTTTGAATGTGAATTTGCTCTATTGATTATTTTAAACAGCTCTTTATCAGTTTCCTCCTTACTGTTTCTTGCTCTGCTGAAACATGAATTCCCTTTCTGACGATCAATAATCTGATTCTCATTTGCTTTTAAGAATCATAGGGTCCTTCTGTTTTTGCATAAAAGTAGAAAATATGATTTACCTGATTCAACATGTCCTCCATCACAGCAGGGTCATTGAGAGCCACAGAGGATTTCACTTTCAGTCTGATCACCTGTTTTGTTGCAGCTTGTGTTGTGTTGGAAAAAACATAATTATATAATATAACTTGCATATTTTCATTAAGTCAAAACAAAGGTATCATCTGCAGCTGATCACCACTGCATGCTAACCTTCTAAACAACTTGATGTTTTCTATTGTTTTGTTATATTCTTATTTGATGTTCAAGCAAAACCTGAATCTTAATACATTTGAATCATGGCTCAGCACTCACCTGGACTGTAGCAAATTGACGCTTTCTTGGAGCCACAATTCTCATCCGACCATTTTCCAGAGTTGCTAAAATCTGCAGCCGCACAAGAGTCAGAGTAACCAGTAGGCTGCCCAGTTTTCCAGGCTCTAAAGGAGGAGTGACTTCCATCCGACCACTTCCAGGAGTCTCTGAAGAGGCCGTTCCAGACTCTCTCTCCTGCTGGTATCAGCCTCTGGACCTTCTGGTTCTCTGTCTCGTTTCTCACACTGACCAGGTCTGTGTGGTGTTTTCTGCAGTAGCTCTGGGCTTGAGTCCAATTCATTGAGACGTTGGTGAGTACAAATGTCCCAGTTGATCCTGAAAATGTTGAGGAACATAAAGCTTCACATCCACATATCTGTTTTCATGCCTTTATTACATTGAGATGTAAAGAATCACATCAATAAATGTATGAATCTGTAAAAAAAAATAAAGAAAATGAAAGTTATTGTCACCTTAATAAAGGAAATACATTGATAACTATAATTTTTCACATTGAATAAAAATCTGCCAATAATAGACACAAAAATTATATTTTTTTAAAACATTTGAACATTTTTCTCAGATTCATCAAACACGTTTTATTTGTATTTGAAGCTGTGTGAAGATGAACATGCAAGTGTCCAGTCTGTATCTGTCAGCCCCTGCTGGTATGGTCAGGAGACCCTGCATCTCTTTCCAAAGTGATGCTGATGACACACTGAGCCCTTTGACTGTTTTCATTCATGCCGTCTTCTTATTTCCTGTCAGTCACCTGTAAAGCACTTTGAGTTGCACTAACCTGTATGAAAGGTGCTATACTAATAAAGTTGGACTGATTGAATGATCCATAGGCCCAAATAATAAGAACCAAGAGGCAAAGAGAAGCAGAGAAGGAAAACTTGAGTTAAACAAATTCAAATTCTCACCTCTGACATCCATGCAGAGTGCCTTGTATCGTGCGAAACAGATGGAATCGTACCAATGTCCATTACTATCGAATATTGTGCAGTGTTCATTGCTGTTTGCATAATTCGGTTCTCCAGGATACCATGGTCTGCACTCCGTCTCCCCAACTCTGGAGAAACTTGTGTCTGACAGTGACCACCTCCAGGTGTCCAGGCCATCGTACAGACCTATCCAGGCTTGCTGAAGGCAATATTTCATTGAGACAGAAAGAATTAGACCATGCCCTCCTGGTTTTTCCACCTGTGATAACTCCTGCTGTTCATACTGGACTTTGTAGGTTCAATCGACATTCCACAGATAATTGTTCATTTCTGGATTAATGTAAACTTTCAGTTTGGTTCAGACTAGTCTTACTAGGCCCTAGTCAGAAACAAAGGGAAGATGGCTGACAAAAAGGCCAACCCCTCCCCCACACCGTTCTCACACCCAGGTGAAAAACCTTCCAAGGGACCTAAAACTCTCAGTCCATTGGCTGACCTGACATTCTGGCTGATGACATCGCCATGTCTATAAAACTGGAGAAAAGCCACTTCCTCTCTCTCTTCTGCTGGATCTCATCTTCAGCTTCTTTTGGACATTTCCCTACTAATGACTGGTCACAGAGAACTAATTTTCTCTTGTGTTTGAAGGCAAAACAGGAAATACTTTCTGACAAACTTGTCTTAAGAGCAACCCCAACGCAACTTCGTCTTTCTAGGGACTGGTAACTAAATTTACGTTATGAGACTTTATGAACCGCTAAGCACAGAACTGTAACTTTGTTACAACTGATGTTTAATGATGAGTATGTGTGACTGTGTTTATTCAGTTAACTTATGGATGTTTTGTTAGCAATGCTCAACTAATGCCCTCAACTAATACCACTTTACCTCCCCCTCCTCCTCCTTACAGACCCCTTGTCTGCCCCTCAAATCTCAAACCAGACCACATTTGCCAACTTCTGGATTTGTGCCTGAATACCACATATTTCCAGTTTAATGGCATTTTTTACAGACAGAAACACGGCTGTGCCATGGGTTCACCAGTATCCCCTATTGTGGCAAATCTGTACATGGAGGAGGTAGAGGACAAGGCTTTGAACTCCTTTAAAGGAGTAACGCCAAGCCATTGGTTCAGATATGTGGACGACACATGGGTTAAGATCAAATCCAAAGAGGTGCAAACTTTTACTGAACACATCAACTCAGTGGACAGAAACATCAAGTTCACCAGAGAGGAAGTTAAGGACAACAGCTTGCCCTTTTTGGACTGTGACGTCCATATGGAGAATGACAGGAGCCTCCACCTAGGGGTATACAGAAAACCCACTCACACGGATCAATATCTACTTTTTGACTCTCACCACCCTTTGGAACACAAGCTTGGCGTTATCAGAACACTGCAGCATAGAGCTGATAACGTGCCCACTAGCTCACAAGCTCAAGGGGAAGAACGCAAGCACCTGAGAGGCGCTCTCACAACTTGTGGCTACCCCAGCTGGACCTTTGTTAAAACGGCAGCTGCCTCCAGAAAGAAAACCAAAGTGGTTGAGAAAGAAAAAGATAACAGGAGAAACAACATAGTCATCCCATATGTGGCTGGGGTATCGGAGAAACTCAGGAGGATTTTTAACAAACACTGCATCCCTGTGTATTTCAAACCCGGTAACACACTCAGACAGAGACTAGTACATCCGAAGGACAGAACACCACACCACCACAAAAGCAACCTGGTTTATGCTGTCCAATGCAACGAGGAATGCAAAGATCTTTACATTGGAGAAACAAAACAACCGCATGGCCCAACACAGGAGAGCTAACTCCTCAGGCCTGGACTCGGCTGTCCACTTACACCTCAAGGAGAAAGCCCACTCCTTTGATGACAGCAATGTCCAAATCTTGGACAGAGAGGACAGATGGTTTGAAAGAGGAGTTAAAGAAGCCATCTATGTAAAAGTGGAGAAACCATCGCTAAACAGAGGAGGGGGTCTGAGACATCACTTATCTCCAATTTACAATGCCGCCCTTTCATCCCTTCCCAGGAGATTCAACAATCTAACCTCAAAGGACAACTGTTCACACATGGCCCGGGTGACCCCAACGACTGTCGTTCAGACTCAATAGAGCACTAACGAAGTCGAAACCAACTGCCCACCAACGACTGTCACTCCAACGACGGGCGTGGGCACTTGGAGCACAAAGGGTGTCAGTGACATCATCAGCCTTGTGAGAGGTTAAATACCTGGATCTCCACACCAGTTAGTTGGACCAGTCCCAGCCTGGTCAGATGCGTACATGAACTGATGAAGCCTCTTGGATGAGAGGTGAAACGTCTTCCTAGACAAACAACCATTCCAGTTGTTTTTGACTGAAATTGCTTTGAGGATAACGATGACCTGGACGAATGAGAACATTCACAGGCTCATCTCTACAGTGTCCTTCACTCCTGACCTGGTGAGTCTTCTCACCATAAGCTAAGGCCTATGGTCAGGCCCTTCACTGATCCACTACAGTTTGCTTACCAGCCCCGCCTGGGAGTTTTAGGACTGCATCAGAGTCTGCTGAACAGAGTCTACAGTCATCTGGACAAGCCTGCATGCACTTTGAGAGTCATGTTCTTTGACTTCTCTAGTGCATTCAACACCTTCCGTCCGGGTCTACTGGGTAAGAAGATGGTTGCGATGCAGGTGAAGGCCCCCATTGTGTCCTGGATTGTGGATTACCTGATGGGCAGACCACAGTGTGTACGCATACTCTACTGTGGGACTGACAGGGTGGTCAGCAATGCTGAGGCCCCACAGGGGACTGTTCTCTCTCCCTTCCTCTTCACCCTCTTCACCCTCTTCACCTCAGACTTCCTTCAGAAGTTTTCTGATGACTCAGCAATAGTTGGCTGCATTGGAAAGGGGGATAAAAGCGAGGGGGCACCTTGACGACCGTGGCAGAGAGGAGGATGCTGTCCAGGCTCCGGTCTATCCTTGACAATGTCTCCCACCCTCTCTAAGACACACTGCCCCAGCAGAGGAGCACTTTCAGCAGAAGACTCCTCGCACCCAGATGCACCACAGAGCGCCACAGAAAAATCTTTCCTGGATGTCCTCATTAAACTATACAATGCATCCCTTGGAGAGCCTGTCACCTCTTCTCTGTATTCAGAACCAACTGTCATGAACGGTTCAGAGATAACACAAAAATGGTGGACCCAATGCAGACACGGACACGAAGTAAAAGTACAAATAAAACATTTAATAATAACAACAACAGACAAACGCAAAACACTACAGAGAAAAACAGGTAATATAACTAACAAGACGATCACGGGAAAAGCAGGAACGAGGAGACGACAGAAGATCAGGGAGACGGACGGGAAACGGGAACACAGGAAGCTACGGAGAAACAAAGAACAAACACGATTAGTATACTTAACCACGGGGAGCATCATAACCACAACGAGAAAAGGGATGCCAATCCGGGGGGAATAGTTTTACCAGTTAAGGGTCTACAACGGTCCGGCGCTGCATGCCTGTCAGCTCAAGGTATTTGTAGTGGTACAGGTGATCAGCGTAACCGGCTGCAGCTTGGGGGGAACGCCTACCAGACCTAGGCAAACATGAACACACATACACAAGCAGGGATAGACGGACAGAGGGAGACAAAAACACACAAAAAGGAAGAGAGGAGAATACTGACAGAACTGGATCTTGACACCAACCCCAGACAATCTTTGGTCTTGTATATATTTCACTACTGTAAATATTCATGTAATTTTAAATTTGAGTTTTTTTTATAATAGTTTAGTCTGTATAAATGTTCATTGATAATTAATAATTGAAACATGAGACAGCAAGAAATCTGATGCGCAGTTCAATACCATGACTGATGAAACGATCCGGCGACAAATGAGTCTCAGGCCGGTCTACTTAAACTGGAGCGGAGATGATCAGTTGAGATGAGGTGAGATTGTCACGCCCCCAGAAACATGTAGGAAAACAAACAGGAAAACAAACACAGAAACAGAAGGAAGAGGAGGGCTGCCATGAAGCCATCATGACAGTTGACGTCCTTGCTGCCTGGACGATAAGTGAGGGAGAAGTTGAAACGACCAAAGAACAACGCCCACCAGGCTTGACGAGAGTTCAGACGCTTAGCCGTTTGAATGTAGGACAGGTTCTTGTGGTTGGTCCAAACCACAAACGGAGTCTCCGCCCCCTCCAACCAATGTCTCCAATCCTCCAAGGCCAACTTGACGGCAAGCAGTTCCCAATTTTCCAAGTGCTAATCCCTTTCTGCTGGGGAAAGTTTTCTAAAGAAGATATGCTCACAGAGCATTGAGAAAGGATAGCTCCTCTAGAGGAAGAGGTTAATTTATTCATAGGGGCCACCACTTGACTATAATTACAAATGAACCTGCAGTGAAAGTCCTAAAAACATGCTGCAACTGTTTCCTGGAGGAAGGAGTAGGCCATTCAGTAACCGCTTGAACCTTGGCTGGATGCGTTCACCTTCCCGCTCTCCACTATGTATGCCAGGAATGTCACAGACAAGAAATGGAACTTGAACTTCTCCGCTTTAACTTGTTGTCTGACAGGAGTTTTAAACCTGGCATACATGACTGATGTGTTTGGAGAAGTCCTTAGAGAAAATCAGGATGTCCTCTAGGTAGATAAAGAGCAATTAAGCAAGTCTCTGAGCACATCGTTTACCATGGCCTTGAAAACCACTGGAGCATTTGTGAGACCAAAGGGCATGACCAGGTACTTGATTGTAAGTATTGTGGAGGTCCAGTTTGGAGAAAACGGTGGCACCATGTAGGGGTTCAAAGGCAAAATTGATTAGGGGCATAGGATATTTATTCTTGATGGGGATGTTATTTAGGCCACAGTAATAAAAACAAGGTCTAAGGGACTTATCTTTCTAAGACAAAAAGAAAAAAAAACAGCTCCTAGGGGAGAGGAGGATGGTCGAATGATACCAGACTTGAGGGAATCACTGATGTACTGCTCAATGGACTCCTTTTCAAGTGCAGACACATTTTATACAATCTGCTAATGGGATAAGTGGCCCCGGGCAGCAAGTCGATCTTGGTCCTGGTCTCGAGACCACCTTTTTGTGGTCTAGGTCTTGTCACGGTCCTCAACAGACTTTGGTCTCGGTCTTGTGTCTCTCTGTCTCGGACTGGTTGAGCGGTCTCGAAGGGATTTTTAGCCTATATTATCCAGGCCAGGCACAGGTTTTTTTTTTTTTGCCCCCTTCAAGTGGTATCAATCACAAACACTTTGTGACACAGATGGCATTGGCGCTTGTCCTCTCAAGCCCCCCTCCCCCCTCTGGAGCACTGTCACTGATCCATGAAGGAGGAAGCAAAATTTTGTCGAATTCGTTAGTCGTCAGGTTTGGTTTTACAGACTATAAAGAGTTTGTGTGCCACACAACTAAGAACAGCGTCCAGACAGCAAGAACTAAAGGAAACTGAGGAAGTGAAGCATGTCATTAGTAAAAAGGAGAGTTGGTCGCTATTATTGAACAAAGAAAAAAGGGGTGACGGGCAATATCAGACTGACTGAACGCACAAATGTTCAAAAAGATACACCTATCATTTGTGTTATGTAATTTTCATAAATGAACAGCTAAAAACATTACTAGATATATATATATATGCATGCACAGGGGTGGAAGAAGTACTTTAAGTGCAAAAAGTAAAAATAGTCATGCAGAATGGGCCATTTCATATTTTGTATAATTATGAATATATTTTACTTTATATACTGCTGTGTCTATAACAATATATGGTAATTCATTTGTTGATAATAGTTTGTAATAATAATCTGACTCTGTAAAATAACTAAAGTTACCAAAAGAATGTAGTGGAGTAAAAAGTACAATATTTCCTCTGTAATGTAGTGGTGTAGAAGTATAAAGGAACATAAAATGGAATTACTCAAGTACTTCAAAATTATACTTGTGTGTGTGTATATATATATATATATATATTAGGGCTGGAACGGTTCGGGGTGGAACAAAATCCACTGTTCGGTTCATATCACGGTTTTTCGGGTCACGGTTTTCGGTTCAGTTGTTTTTTTCTATTTCTTTTAGATTCTAAAAATACCATGTATCAGATCTGTAGCCTAATAATTAAAAAAATCGAATCAGATATTCTTAAGGACATTTCATGCAATCATGCAAAAACTGAAATAATAAGGCAGCTTGTTTGGGGATTTCTGTAACAATCTTGAAATCATGAAAGTGAAGTGAGATTTTGAAACAGTAGGAAACACATTGCTACATTTACACATAGATCAGGAGTTTCTAAAATACTCAGACCAGCCCTCTGGCACCAACAACCATTGTAGCTGCCATCAAAGTCAGTTATATTATTTAAGTTAATTTAAATTAATAATAACTAGTTTAGGTTTAAATAAGGGAATATATTTGTGTTATTTCATATAGATGTAATTATGTTTAAAAAGGAACTGTTTATTGTAGCGGAACCAAAGTTCGCCGGTGTCAGTGCTCTTGCGACGCTTAGTATTGATGCACTTTATCTTCACCATGCTTGAAGTGAGCAGCGGACAGTCTGTTATGAAAGAAGAATAGCAGATGACAGAAGAAGAATAAAGTGCCCTTAACTTCGTTAAGTTAAGGCCAATGAGGTATGTTTATGTATTATCATTGTTTATATTGTGCTTCGTAACTCGCTCTGTGTTATGTGAATTTAATTGTTTGTTAACATTTGTTTTATTTAGTTCTTACGACATTCGTCGACTTTGTGGACATTTTCTTGACAATTCCTCAGCTGATTGCAAGAGAAATGTTTATTATTTGCCATTTGAAGTGTTTTGACATTTAAAGAGTCATTCTTTGGTACTGTTAAAGTTAAGAATAAGTGATAAATATCATTGCAAGTGGAAATAAGTTAATTTGCGTTGTGAAAGCGATTTTTTGAAAACATTAAGAACATTAAAAAAATTAAGACACCAACTAAAATATGGTTGGTTAAATTTAAAGGTTAAAGGGGTTAGGTTAGTTGAAATTTGTATTTTATTGCAATTTAACAGCTATACTAACTAGTAATCTCCAAGCTAAGCTAGTCAACTTAACTAGCTTCAGTTACATTTAAAGGGTAACGAAATCAAAAATACAAGTAAAGTTAACTCTAACAATTCTGAACATGTCTGTGTATCATGGTAATGTTGAAGCTGTAGACGTAGTCAACAGCAGTCTAAAAATCTTATTGAAGCAAATTTAAACACAATTTCATTACAAGAGAGTGAGGTTGGTGCACAAGAAGGACCAAGAAGAAGTCAGAGAAACCGAACACTAACTGAAAAGTGTCAAGAACTCCAAGGCAACAAATCTAAAAGGCTGTTGAATAGTTTCACAACTGCTTACAAGAAATGGAAATCTCTTGTCAGGGAGGCTAAAAGAGTAGAGGACGGATCCCTTCCCAAAGAGATACTGCAAGACCACATGACTAAGGTCCACCATGCTTCAACAGATGTAAAACAAGCCTATGAAGACTTATGTCAACATAAGGCACCTGATGGAGAGACTCGCCGTTGAGTAGACACATGTGATGTTCTCACAAGAAAGATCTTGCAATGGGATCTGAGCGAAGAGACAGATAAAGGACAAGATTCTAATAAAGATCAAGCGTACTGAGTTGAAACTGGCTCAGTGTTTTTATCTGCAGCATCCCAGAGATCTAATGTGGACTCTCAAAGAGTGAAGTCTATAAAGAGTTCAAGCTTAAGCCCAAAACGTTCAGGTCTGTCCTCTGCGAGGGTACAAGAAGCTGCAGCGGAGTTAGCTGCAACTCAAGCCACTTTGTAAGTTTTACAAGAAATGGAACGTGAGAAACAAGAGCTTGAATCACTTGAAAATGAGAACAGACAGAGAATTGCATGACAAGAAGCTGCTTTAGAAGAGAAGCGCATGCAGACAGAGCGATTAAAGACAGTCAAGAAGATGTATGCTGCAAAGGCAAGACTGCAAGTCTATCAACAAGAAGTTGACTCAGATCAAGAGATATCAGATTTGCTCCACGACTGCAAGCCCAGGCAAGAGAAACCTCCATCTAAATCAAGAAGTCACCCAGTGCATCATATAACACAAACTGGTGCACATGTACGACCTGCTGTGTTAACGCAAACTACCACAAGAGTGCAGACAGCTGTTAACGTCCATCAAGAGCATAGCACTACATCACTTGCCAGTGCAATAGCAGAGTCATTCAATGCAAGCAGACTGCCTGTACCAGAGCCTAATGTCTTGAGTGGAGACCCCCTAAGGTATAGGACTAGAAGATGTCTTTTCAGACTCTGATAAGAAGGAAACACATTCCAGTGAATGAGAAGGTCAACCAGCACGGGACGTTTTGGAAGAAATATATGGAAGCTCATTCATGATCGCTAAAGCTTTCAGAGATAAGTTCACCTCATTGCCAATAATGGGGCCCAAGGATAGTGTTGAACTCAGAGAGATCTCAGACTTTCGTCGAGGCTGTGAAGCAGCAATGTCTGAGATTAAAAGTACTAGATGACTGTAGTGAAAACCAGAGGATACTTACCAGACTTCCTGATTGGTTGACAGCCAGATGGAACAGAAGGGTAATTGAGATTGAAGAAGAAGCTAAGACATTCCCCCAGCTTCAGTCAGTTTGTTGAGTTTGTCGCATGGGAAGCTAAGATAGACTGTAGCCCTCTTCATGCTCTGAAGTCTAATGATGTTGAAAAGATGACGACACCAAAAACCCGAAGCATTGCTGTAAAGGTGCTAGCAAGCAGCTCTCAAGAAAACTAAGATGTTATAGGTTTTATATTTTGTGAGAAGTCAAACCATAGCATTCATACATGTCGAAGGTTCATGGACAAGTCAATTAGAGAAAGAGTCAAATTTGTGCAGACAAATAAAATGTGTTTTGGATGTTTGAAAACAGGACACCTTTCAAAGAACTGTGAAAAGAGGAGTGTCTGCGGCACATGCAAAAGGAAGCATCCAACATGCTTACACGAAGGACAGTGTGAAAGACTCAATGTGTTTCTAAACCAACTTATGCAACATTGAGTGAGGCAACTTTCCACTGGGTCGTACAAGATATTAAGAGCACCCATACCTCCTTGGTTATGCCAGTATGGTTATCCACAACAAGTAACCCAGACCGTGTAGTTCTCTGATATGCACTTTTGGACAATCAAAGTGATACCCCCTTTGTTTTGCTCTGCATTGCTGGCAAGCTACGCATCCACAAGTTAATTTCCAATCGCAAGGAGGTACTTGCATCACTTCCCAGAGAAGAGTGTGCTGAAAAAGCAAGCCATCAAGACTTAGCCATGAGTGAGCCACTGATTGAGAGAGCCCTAGGTGTTAAGTAGTGCATCAGAGTGAATGCCCGCTTTCTAGAAGAGGCATCCTGTCAATAGTAGCGTCTGTCTACGACCCACTTGGCTTTGTAGCGCTTTTCATTCTTGTCTGGAAGCAAACTCTCCAGCAGATGTGTCCAGAGAAAACCGGACAGGATGAACCACTATCCGATGATCTTCGGTCACAGTGGGAATCTTGGTTGTTGGACCTACATAATGTAGCGGATGTTAAGATTCAGCAATGTTGTCTCCCAGCAAGCTTTGGTAAAGTCCAAAGACACAAACTCCATCATTTCTCGGACGCGAGTGTCACTGGATATGGAGAATGCACTTACCTGAGAGCAGTTAGTGCAACAGGACAAATCCACTGTTCGCTGGTCATGGGTAAGGCCTGAGTGGCCCCCATGAAGGTCACTACAGCCGTTGTTGCTGTTCGCACCAGTGACTTGCTTAGAAAACAGTTGGAGCTAGAAGGAGCCCAGGAAATCTTCTGGATGGACTCAAGAGTCGTACTTGGATATGTCAACAACGAGGCGAGAAGATTCCACGTATTTGTGGCAAATCGCATTCAGAGAATCAAGGAAAGTACAGATCCAAGTCAATGGAGATATGTGGCCTCTTAAGAAAAATCCCACAGACCACGCATCTCGGGGTCTTAAGTGAAAAGAGCTTATTGCTTCCAACTGGTTCACAGATCCAAGCTTTCTCTGGTGTGACATGCTTCCCAGCGGAGGTATTAAGGTGGGAGAAATTGCAGTTGAAGATCCCGAAGTGCTTAATGCTTTTGTACACAAGACTTTAACAACAGAAGATTCACTGCTCGATCGATTCCTTAAATTCTCCAGCTGGACAAGGTTAGACCAAGCCATCGCCAGGCTTGTGCGGTGGGTCAAAGAGCTGAAAGGGTTTGTATCCAGAACCAATGAAGCCACAAGTCTCGAAGAGAGAAAGAAGGCAGAACTTACCATAATCTGCATTGTCCAACCGGGAGCCTTCTCAGAGGAAATCCAAAATCTTCAATCTAAGAAGGAGACCACAGCTAAGGATAAGACCAGCAAGCTGCATCGACTGGATCCTTGGGGCGGGGCATCCTCAGAGTGGGAGGTCAACTTGGGCATGCTGCTTTAGATCCTCACAGCAAGCATCCAGCAGTCGTGCCAAAGTCTAGCAACAGAACGACCTTACTGATCAAGCATTATTATCAGCAAGTGCACCACCAAGGGCGTGGCATAACAATGAATGCACTATGATCAAACATCATCTGGATAATTGGACGTAATCATACTGTGTTGTCCTACATTTACAAATGTGTGAACTGTAGAAAATTAAGACGTGCTACAGAAGAACAGAAAATGTCAGATTTACCTCATGAACGCATGGAAACAACTCCACCCTTTACTTATTGTGGGATGGACTGTTTTGGTCCATTCTATGTCTAGGAGGGTCGGAGAGAGCTGTAACGCTACGGTTTGCTGTTCACTTGTATGTGTTCTCGTGCTGTGCACATTGAACTAACTGACATGACAGAACAGAAGCCTTTATTAATGCACTTTGGACCTTCATAGCTGTACGTGGAAATGTGAGACAACTTCGATCCAACCAAGGAACCAATTTTATTGGTGCGAAACGTGAGTTCCTGGAAGCTGTGAAGGAGATGAAGCAAGAGTGCTTCAAGCAACTGGGCTGCAAGTTTGTCATGAATCCTCCTTCTGCCAGCCGTATGGGGGGAGCCTGGGAAAGGCAAATCAGGACAGGGGGTGACGGGAGGCGGGCAAAGCGTGCTGGTGGACACAGGCTTCAGCTAAGAGATGTGGAAAGTGGGATGAATCAAGAGTGAAGCAGGGAGTTTGAGGCAAACAGCACTGGGGTTAATGATTGCTTCGATCTCAAAGGGACCAATAAACCGGGAAGCGAGCTTCTTGGAGTTGACATTCAGGGGAAGGTCATGTGAGCTTAGCCAGACCCTCTGACCTGGGGTCCGTTTCACAAAGCAGGTCCAAAAAACTCTGAGTCTAACCCTGAACTCTGAGTTGATCTACTCTGAGATAGAAAACTCTGAGTTTTCAGTTCCAGAACAGCAGATTTGCGTTAGGTTGATCAACCCAGAGTAGTTTAACCTGGAGTTAAGCGCGTGCACCACAAGTAAAAAAAGACAGCATCGATGGAGCCCGGATTCGACGAGTCACCATGGTAACGGGGAAGCGAAGGGCTACGCTACAACTGGAATTGGAAATATTAATGCGCTCATACGGAGAGTTTGAGCATGTTTTTCGCCGAAAGTGTAACACAGCTGCAGCAGCAAAAGAGAGGGAGACGGTGCGGGAGAACATTGCGGCGCGGGTCAGTGCGTAAGTTTAAATGTAGTCCTTTGCATCACAGTAATATCACAGGGGGAACTGCTTGAGTGGGAGCCTATTAGTTTATTTCATTTAAGTGCAACCCCGCGGGGGAGAAGCGCACTTGGCAGCAGCTTAAGATGAAAAATAAAAACATTGTTCAAACAGGTAAAACATCAGCACAATCTCATGGTGACGCCTCATTTTGAGCATGTTTTACATGGTAAAGTAAATATTACCGTAAGTGGCTGTTTTATATGTTGTATAAAAAACTCCCATTTGCAAAAAAACGCAGCGCAACACACAATATCTGCTGTGATATAAGAGCATTACTGGTTGTTAATGTTGGAAATGTAAGGAGGGATGAGATAGACTGTGACATGAAACGGTGTTGTGCCGTATTCAGCCCCTGCCGTGAAATAGACCCCCTCGCATTATAGATGATATTCTGGATCAGAAGGCTGTTGTTTCCACCTATAGGAGTAGTTTATATACCGGTAACCCAACTAAAAGCACACTCTTTTGAACCTATGAATTGCAAGAAAAGCTGGGATTATATTTAGGAAACACTAAGTCAAATACATTCAACTTGCTCAAAAGATCCATTTCATTAATTTTGTAATTATGGCTGCAGTATATTAAGGACGTCTATGCACGGTCTGATAATCATCTCCCGACGAATATTTAATTCTCTGTGCAGTAATGCATCACCTTCATCCACGGGATCGTTATCAAAAGGACATGCCATGGTAGTGGAAATATTCACCACCTAATAAAACTTCTATATAGGCCTACTGAATGATTTTTATACGTTGTAAAAAAAAAAACTCCCTTTTGCAAAAAAACGCAGCGCAACACACAATATCTGCTGTGATATGAAACGGTACGGCTCAAAAAGAGAATTGCCTGGAAATGCAAGAACATCTATAATCAATAGTTTGACAATCATCTCCCGACAAATATTTAATTCTCTGCGCAGTAATTCTGCACCTTCATCCACGGGATCATTTTCAAAAGGACATGCCATGGTAGTGAAATAGTCACCACCTCATATAACTTCTAATGTCTGATGTTTGCAGTGATTTTCTGAAGAAACAGACGACAGAACTATACTACGCCAAAACTCGCCCGCTGACTGATTGAATGAGGAAATCAAATGCCGTTTTCAGCTGAAAAAGGGCGGAGCCAGAGAGGTTTTCTGAGAAAAACCTGGTCCCGACCAGGTTAGTTTCAGAGAGCATGTTACCATGGTAACTGACCGAGAGGTTAAGTTACCTCTCTTTGTGAAACTGGCTAGAGTTACCCCTCTGTCTCTGGTTTGAGTTACCTCCCTTTGTGAAACGGAAAACTCAGAGTTTCCCTCATTTCAGGGTTAACAGACTCAGAGTTTTCACTAAACCTGGTTTGTGAAACGGGCCCCTGGTCTGTACTCAGGAGCGGGGATGCAACAGCGATCCGCCATCCTGTGATTCTGGTCAGCCGTGTGAAGTAGTGCCCCTCTGAACTCTCTCCAGATCCGACGAACCAATCAGAGACGATGTCCAGGGGAATGCCATGGAGATGGAAGACATGGTCCACCAGGAGGGATGCTGTCTCCATAGCAGACGGCAATTTAGGCAGGGACACAAAGTGGACCATTTTAGAGAAGCCGGCAGACCGGTAACAAAGTCCAAAGCGAAGTGTGACCAAGGACGACCGGGGACGGGAAGAGGACGGAGAAGACCCGCTGGAGGACGATGAGAGGCCTTGCCTCTAACGCAGACGGTGCAGGCCTGGACAAACTCCGGAAAAAGTCACAGCGCAGTGCGCTTCATAGATGGTATTGATCACTTTTTCCACCCATGTTTTTCCTTCTAATCATTCCTCTCTGTATTTTTGCATTCTTTTCTGTTTTTTTCTCAGAGGAGTAGTTACATTGCTGCTAGATCATGTACCGCCCGAGACCTCTAAAGTACTGTCAGCGTCACTGCCGTCATTGCTGCTTTGTTGTCTTCCGCTATCTTCTTCGCAAGCAACAGTACTTCGTCCAATGAGATGAGCGGGATTCTGGTTCGTCATACTCAAGTGAGTGTGCTGTCAGCTCATTGGTCACAGAGCAGGAGAGGTTGAGAATAAGTTTACCGTAAATGTTCTTATAAGGCGCCATTTATTCATTCATTCTATTGACATTTTACTTACTATTTTTGATTCTCACGGTAATACGGGACAAAGTGCGTCCCTTTTCAGGTCAATACGGGATGCGTAGTTTGGTTTCTGAATACGGGGCAATTCCGTTTTTCCAGGGATGGTTGGCAACCCTAGGTAGAGGGGGAATGGGGACTGAGAGTCTCACGATGATAATGGCAATGGCGTTGGCAGTCACTATCCAAACACGCGCGGGCAATGGCACGGTAGCAAAGTCACAGGGAAGAAAACAGCACAGCAGGACAGAACACGGCAGAACAGCAGGGCCATCAGTTGGAAACCCGTCTCTTTCTCTCCAACGTCCGTCTCCTCTTGCAGGTCACACGGAAGTGTATATCAAGACCACGAGTAGTCGACCTCCATGATAAAACTTGAAACCACACGTTGCCTCCTCTCTTAGCTCTCTGGTATGTAGCATCTCTTTTCCTCATCTTCCATGCTCACCTACTCTCGCACTAACTTGTCCACTCGTCCTGCCCCTTACAGAGTGACTTTACTCTGATTGGCTTGTGAGGTCTTAACGCAACCAAAGGCAAAACAAGAATGAAATGATTGACATGTGACAGGTAACAGGTTATGTTACACGTATAAACACAGCCTCCTCTTCTCTCCGATAAGATATTTTACAGACTGAATGAACTTAAAGACCTTTATATGAATTTAAATTTTAATTGTAAATAGTCTTATTTGTCACACTGTACATATTTAAGCTTTTAACTAGCAGGCATTTTAACCAATTACTTTTTTTTTAACAAAGCACGTAATTATACTGTTAATTATTTTTTATGCTCTGTAACTTTTGATACAGGGCTACATACACTAAGATGAATGTGCCAGCCTCTTCTAAGAAAAGAACTTCTTAAAGTGAGTAAACTATTACAATAATTGTTGTTAAACCCTTAATTAATAGTTTATTACATCTAATGAGACTTTTATATTAGTTGTTACTCGGTGGTGTCCCTGAGGAACTCTGGTTTAACTAGAGTAATTTTTATTATTATCTTTGATAATTATTGGTGATAGCTAATAATTACTTGATTAATGATACGTTTATTGAGAATACTCAATCTCAATTCAATATAATTCAATTTTAATTATAGTGCCAAATCATAACAAAAGTTATCTCAGGACACTTTACAAACTAGGTACAGACCACACTCTATGACTTATTTATGATAAACATAGACCCAACAATTCCCCCGTAGAGTACGGTGGCAACGAAAACCTTCCCTATTACAGACAGGAACGTCAGACAGACCCAGCTCTGTGGAGGACGGCCATCTGTCTTGACCGGTTGGGGAGGAAGAAAAGGAGAGAGAAAGAAAGAAGAGACGGACAGATGGACAGAGAGAGACAAAGACAGACACAAAGACATAGACAGACACACTTCCAGTAACTATAATAATATCTATAGAAATGTGAATATGAATTATATGTTATGGCAGTTAATACAGCAGAAAAGTAAAAACAAGCACAGCTAAGGTTATAGATTATAATAGTAGCAGAAAGCGTCATGCAGGACCACGGTAGCAGCGAGACGACAAAGCACAAACAACTCCAGAGAAGAAGTTGAATTAGTAACATGTATTGATAAGACATGAATGATACAGACAGAGAGGAGAGAAGCTCAGAGTATCAGGAAAAGTATTATCCCCCGGCAGGCCTATAGCAGCATAATTAAGCAGAACAAAATCATCTTAAAAATAACAACATAGCTGTAAGCTTTATCAAAAAGGAAAGTTTTAAGTTTACTCTTAAATATCGGGACAGTGTCTGTATTCCGAATAACACATTGGAGTTGGTTCTATAGGAGAGGAGCTTGGTAGCTGAAGGCTCTGCCTCCCATTCTACTTTGGGAGACTCTAGGAACGACGAGTAGCCCTGCATTCTCAGAGCGCAGCGATCTAGTCGGGTAATACGGTACTATGAGCTCTTTAAGATACAACGGAGCCTGACCAATAAGAGCTTTGTAGGTAAGGAGAAGGATTTTAAATTCTATTCTAGATTTTACAGGTAGCCAGTGCAAGGACGCTAATACAGGAGAAATATGTTCTCTTCGATTTGTTTGAGTTACTACAAGAGCTGCAGCATTTTGGACCAACTGGAAACTCTTAACAGACTTATTGGAGCAGCCTGATAATAATGATTTGCAGTAGTCCAGCCTAGAAGTAACAAATGCATGGACTAGTTTTTCTGCATCTTTCTGAGACACAATGTTCCTAATTTTCGCAATATTACGCAGGTGAAAATATGCATTCCTTGTCGTAAATTTTATGTGAAAATCGAAGGACATATCCTGATCCAGAAACCTCCTTTAGGTAGCGAGCGACCGGGGAGTAGTCGTGCCTTACCTGTGCTCTCATGTAGCAGCCACATCAGTGACGCCGACCACTCTGAATGACTCCACGCCTGCCTGCTGAGCAGCCTGTTCTCCGGTGCACAGCCCAGTTCTATTGCCTAGGCTCCACGGGGGGGGGGGGGGCTTGACACCAGACCCGGGCAGGATAAGTCCTTTATTTGAATGATTTTCATATAGACTTACTTGTAGTCTTGTCAGTTAAGTGTTATATGATTTCCCTCTTAAAGAAAGGTTTCTAATTAACTGACGTCATGGTATTTTAGGTTTAATTGGATCAATAGTGTGACTATCAAATGAAATATTTGATAAGTAAAATGAATAAAGAAAAATTACTAAAAATGAATTACTTTAATTTATTTAAACTTCACACGGAGAACCAATCAAATGTAGGGCCTTGACTCATGTTCAGATTATGAGATGAGAGTATTCTCAATAAACTTATCGTTAATCAAGTAAATATTAGATATCACCAATAATTATCAAAGATAATAATAAAAATTTCTCTAGTTAAACCAGAGTTCCTCGGGGCAACACCGTCATAGACGGAGTGACAACTAATATAAAAGTCTCATTAAATATATTAAACTACTAATTAAGGTTTGAACACCGATAAATGTAATAGTTTAATTAGTTGAAGGATTTAGAAGTTCTTTTCTTAGTAGAGACTGGGTCATTCATCTTTGTGTAATATTAAATAAACAGACATATGGTAAACACAAACATTTATTAACACATTAATAAATGCAACAAACAAAACACAATAAACTAACTAAAGCTAACAGCAAACGTGTGTGTTGGTGTGTGTGTGTGTGGGTGTGTGTGTGTGTGTGTGTGTGTGTGTGTGTGTGTGTGTGTGTGTGTGTGTGTGTTTGTTTGAAAGACAAAGAGGAGAGGTGGGGGCTTGGCCCCCTGCAGAGAAGGTGTGAACATTTAAGTTACACAAAGGCCCGCAACCTGGAGATCTCAGTTCTTATTCAGGTTATGACAAAGTTACAATTCTATTTAGCCGTTCATGCAGTCCTATAACATGTAGTAATGCCTAGTTGGTGATTAGTTACCAGTCCATGAGATGTTTTGCGTTGCTTGATGCCAGTGGCTGGTTGAAGAAAGGAAGTTGGTTGCAGAAAGGTTCTTGTCTTGGTGGTTGCTCTTAGGCAAAAGAGGAAACTCAGATCGCTCTTTGTTCTGCTCAGTTGAGGATAACCGGTTGGTTAACCTTCGTGGTGATCCTACGCCATAGGCCAGGTCCAGGGCCGAGGGGACAGCGGGCAGCTGGTCTCCTGGATCGCAGGAGCGTGAGGAGTTCAGTGTGAGAGAAGAGTCTGAGAGAGATCAGGGAGAGAGGGATCCGGGAGAAAGAGGAAGTGCAGGAAGTGTGCTACAGCTTTTATAGGCCCTGGTGATGTCATCGCTAGAGGTCAGACCAGCCAATGAACAGTTTGGGGTCCCTTGAAGGATTAACACCTGGGTGTGACCTGTTGTGGGGGAGGGTTTCAGGGAGGGCCGTTGTTTCAGCAGGCAGTGGGCCTACTTTTAATCAAACTGAAAGTTTGAGTTAATCAAGAAATGAACAATCATCGGTTGCACCTACACAGTCTTTCTAATATAAAGTTTCCTCCTTTTGTTACCTTCCCCCCAACAGCAGCTCAACAGGGAAACCAGTCAGATGTTTGATATGAAAAACACGTTTGACCTTGAGTCTACTCCGTTTTAGAGAGACGTATGGTTCTTTTGCCTGCACTACATTTAGCCATTACTATGTAGGGTCAGATTTTAAAACTTTCAAACCAGCTGTCACACAGAGAAAAATTAACTCATAGTTGCAGTTTCCATTCGGCTTAAATTGACCATGCTCCTCAGGGTGTCCACATCCTCCATGTTGTCTAGAGTGGCCAGGTCTATGTATTTCTCTCTGCAGTAACTTTGTGCTTCAGTCATGGTCTTCCGTTCATAAACAAAATGGTACTGACGTACAGCATGTGAGGAGACAGCACTCAGCCCTGTAGTGACAGACATGCATATTGATTAGATTGAATATGAATGCCTTTTTAGTTATCTTCACTCTGTAACATGATATTCCTGTGTAATCAGGTGAGTGAAGGTGGCAGGGCTCTTTGACATGAGGCCCCAGTGCTGTAGCTCTTTATCCAGACATGTACTGATGTCATCAACATCAGATAATCAAAGTGGATTCACAAAATATGTAAAGTGCATTATAATAATGTTCTGATGAGAGTTATGTAGCCACAAGGATATATCAGTGTACTGTAATAAAAGAAGATAATAAAACCTAAAAAAGACTTGCCTGATGCAGCCAGGGTGAGCAGGACAATGATATCCATCTTGTTCCGTCTTTGTTTAATCTGATGTCTGACTTCAGACCTGCTGCTGTCAAATAGTTCTTTATTCAACACAGTGCAAAGCACCTCATTTGACTGATGGAAGGCGACAATTATTTGCATTATAGGCAATAATATGATTATGAGGCAGAGGAAAAAACATGTCTGATACCTTTGTGATGTTGCTATGGCGCCGTACTAGGTGGCAGCCTGTAACAGCAGCTCCCGTGGGTTTTTAGTTTTTTAAGTTTTTAAAAAGTTTTTGTTGTGTTTGGGTTCTGTTTTTGCTCAACTTTTGGCGACTCTTCTCCGGAGACTGTGAGAGGACGAACACCTTTCTTTTTTTTTAACTTTCACCGCACTTTTTGTGTTGTTTTTGTTTTTGTGATGGTTTTGTTAACCCTAGCGACAGAGGGCCAGGAGCGCATCACTGAGCACACACGCGACCAGCGACTGTGTAAACCTGTACTGCTACCCGAAGCCAGACCTGAGGTCCTGAAGGAGCTGCGGAGGAGACGCCGTGGCTGCAGAGCTGGAGTGAAACGGAGGGTGAAGAGGAGGAGACACGGCTGTACCGGCGATCGTCATGGGAAACGTGAGGTCTCTGGGGAACAAGACGAGCTCGCCGCGCTGATAAAGGCTCAGGGGGAATATCGTGAGTGCAGTGTGTTGTGTTTCACGGAGACATGGCCTCACTCACACATCCCGGACCACAGCGCGGCGATTCCCGGTTTCAGCACTGTTCGGGCGGACAGGGACGTGACAAGCAGCGGAAAGAAAAAAGGAGGAGGGATTGCACTGTACGTGAGTGAGAGGTGGTGTGGTCCCGGACACGTTCGCGTGGGGAGAAGTCTCCTGTGTACGTTCCTCCTTCAGCTGATGTAGCGCTGGCCTGTGACGTCATCCACTCCGCTGTTGCCCAGACACACGCTGCATCCTAACATTCCCTCTCTCTACTGTTTTTTTGTTTGTTGTTGTTTTGTTTTGTATATATTATTATTGTTATAGTATATTTTGCATATTTTGTTGTATATATTATTAATTTATTTATTGTTTATAGCACACTGTGCACTGTATATATACACTATGTATATATTGGATTCTATTTATGTTATGTACTTATGTTGCTGACCCACTACTGCTGTTACAAAATAATTTCCCAGTCTGGGATCATTAAAGTCATTCTATTCTATTCTATTCTATTCTATTCTAGTCTGTTATGAATTATATATATATATATATATATATATATATATATATATATGAATGAATGATACCAGACTTGAGGGAATCACTGATGTACTGCTCCATGGACTCCTGTTCAAGTGCAGACACATTTTATACAATCTGCTAGTGGGATAAGTGGCCCCGGGCAGCAAGTCCACCTTGGTCTTGGTTTTGAGACCACCTTTTTGTGGTCTAGGTCTTGTCACGGTCCTCAACAGTCTTTGGTCTCGGTCTTGTGTCTCTCGGTCTCGGACTGGTTGAGCGGTCTCGAAGGCATTTGTAACCTAAATTATCCAGGCCAGGCACAGGTTGTTTTTTTTTTCCCCCTTAAAGTGGTATCAATCACATACACTTTGTGACACAGATGGCATTGGCGCTTGTCCTCTCAAGCCCCCCTCCCCCCTTTGGAGTACTGTCACTGATCCATGTAGGAGGACACAAAATTTTGTCGAATTCGTTAGTCGTCAGGTTTGGTTTTACAGACCATAAAGAGTTTGTGTGCCACACAACTAAGAACAGCGTCCAGACAGCAAGAACTAAAGGAAACTGAGGAAGTGAAGCATGTCATTAGTAAAAAGCAGAGTCAACGAGAAAAGGGTCGGCGGGCAATATCAGGCTGACTGAACGCACAAATGTTCAAACATATACACCTGTCATTTGTGTTATGGAAATAGATTCTTCAATAAAGATCAACAAACAGGATCAGAGGTGCAGATGCACAAATATGCCAATATATCACATGAGTTAGTTATTTGCATTATCCATTAAGAAGGTGAGACAGAGGAGACACTGAACTGTGTCTGACATGACAAAACTATGATGATGAATTACAAATATCCAAAATTCCCACATCAGCCACAACATTTTATGTTCACTAAAACAGGAAATTTGTAATTTATCTATATTTCGATTTTTAGCAATTTTTAAAATAGCATACATCTAAAATTGAAGAAAAGGCTTTTTATATTATAGATGAAAAAAGGTAATTTGGGTAAAAACAGTGATTGGAATAGTCAGAAAAGGTAATTATCATGTAATGAATGAGTGAGGGGTAAAGGAACAAACGATGAATAGCATAATACAGATAAACCCCTTTCTTTCCCTACCACAGGCCAGAAATTGACCTGATGGCTTGAAACTTCCACCCTGAAGGGGAAAAATGATAAAATATGTATGAACAGAAGGTGCGGATACAGCATACATGTATTTGGCCAAACTTCTAACCACAGGGCCCCCACTCACAGTCACCGCTCAGCAACTTTGTAATTTCTACAGCCCCCTTGACAAAGTCTGCTGTCACTCTTCACCGGGTTGATACGAAGGATATCTAAACAATCCCCCCCTTTGTAGCGGTCTGGTCAAGCTGTAGAAGGTAAAGGAGCTATGGTCGGAAAGGCAAGTAGGCAGACCTGAGTGAGACAGTCTACACACAATTACATGTCATGGTTTGCACAAAAGGGTGAGAATTTTATTGTTGTCATCACGCATGTGGTTGTAGTGTAATCAACCTCTAACATTCACATTTTGTGTTTACATCAGTTTGACTCAATATCTGAGTCCAAAAACGGTGGTACCCACAGATCTTCATCTTGGGTCATGGTGATTCATGGGTACTACCCCGTGACGGAGCTCACTAATGAAATCATGAGAGCTCTGCAGCAAGGCAGCACACAACAAATGACCAACAACATTACCACCACCACAATCAACACAGGGAGTAGTAATCTGACAGCGGTGGATTTTCCATCCCCCCATTGTGAGCCAGGACCAAGGTCCTAGTCGTCATGGGCTTCTGAGTTTTGCTTTTCTCTCAACAATTCATTCAATTGGGCGACAACATGAGTCAAATTGTCACCTAATGCAAGCACATGGTTGCAGCATTTTGTCAGGATAATGTGGCACACACCCCCTTGAGAGGCCAGGCTCTGGGTGTGTGTGAGGTTCAGTCTGCCCGGGTAAGGGCCTGCGTTCTTGCACTCAGGGTTAGTGTAGGCAGCGTTCCAGTCGCTGTTGCACGTGGCACTCACTGTCTAGTTGCAAAAGGACGTGTCCAGATTTTGGTCAAGTGATGTCCGGCACGTTCTTACAAAGCACACAGCTCCTCGTTGCCGTGTGGGGTTTGTCGTCATCACTGAATGATGCACCTGACTTTCGATCCCTCGTAGTGGACGGCACTGATGTTCAGAACCCCCAACCAGGGAGCGAGGCCGGCAATGGTTTGGTCCGCCAACTGCACTGCCTTGGTAAAGGCCATCATGACCCCCAGAGTTTCAGAAATATTCAGCGGTGCCATGCCCACACGGTGAGGATGTTGGGCACAGACATAACAACTGTCATTCGTCATCAGCCTGGCGGTTAGAGCCACAGCTCGTTACCAGGCATTCTGCTCCGGTCGGGTGACCGGGGCGATGTCCACGATGTGTAGTTCCTGTCCGTTTCGATCCGCGAGGCCGGAGTAGGACTCGTTCAGCAGCAGGAGTAGTAGGAGGTGTTGAGCCGGCAACAGCTCTAGGTGGTGTCTCAACCTCCCTGGAGTGGCTGACTCTTTTGCAGTGGCAGGCGTGGATCCAGGTGGCCCTTTCTGCGACCTTTACTGCTGTTTCTGTGATGAGCAGCACCCGGTAGGGCCTGTTCCACCTTCTTGATCGCCAAGATTTCCTTCTCAGATCTTGGACCGCTACCCAGTCACCTGGATCCAGCTATTCACCTGCTTGTGAATATCAGAGAGAACAGAGGTTAGATGTGTACAATATTGGAGAATCTCATCTTCAAAACACCCTGTCTCAGAGAATTGCCTTCGCTCAGACCCAATCCCAGTTCGCAAAGACCGACAGAACAGGATTTCATACGGGCTGAGATTATTTCTGGACCTGATTCTCCCTCTCATGTACATCAACACAATGGGGAGGGCCTTTGTTCAGGGCAGTTTTGTTTCCTTACAGCTTTTAGCTAGTTGGTTCTTTAGGGTCCCATTTTGTAGCTGCAATGCCACCTCAGGTCAAAACCGAGGTACTGACTGATGTTTTTAAGCGCGGCGTTTACAAAAGTGGTCCAATTGTCGCTTGATATTCGTTAGGGGACTCCCCATCCGGGAAGCATCTGTGTTAGTAAGACGTTTGCCACTGTTGACGCATCTTGCTTTGAAGTGGGAAAAGCCTCTACATACTTTGAGAACATGTCGACCATGGCGAGGCAAAATTCCTTTCCCTCACTTGGTGTTAGTTCTATGAAGTCTATTTGTAAGTGATCCAAAGGTCTCGCTGCTGGGGGACGGCCGCTCTGTTTGACCCTAATGCCTCGGCCTGCATTGTTTGTTGCAGAGATCATGAATTTTTGGCAAAAATTTTGTGAGCAAAGTGGGAAACCTTTTGTAAAACCAATGTCTTTGGATATCACGTGTTATCCAATGTTTTTGGATATCACGTGTTATCCCCCCCTTTTGACGCGTGGTCTCGACCATGCGTCAATTTAGCGTAATGGTGAAACAAATAATCCGGCAAACAGGGCTTGTCATTAGGCCCATACCAAACGTTTTGTTTAATCACACAGCCAACCTGCTTCCACGCCCATTTCTCTTTTGGTGTGGCTCTGTTCTGCAGCTCTTGAAAGTCTGCGTAGGGTGTTACAGCAGGCTGGAAGTGATAGCAAGCTGTGTTATCAGTAATTGTTTAGCTGCGACCTTGGTTGCAGCATCAGCACGGGCATTTCCTAGTGAGACAGTCTGTTTTATGTGTATGTCCTTCTATTACATATGGCGATGTGATGTGGCAACAGCAAAGCATCAAGGAGGGAAGCGACCAAGTTGTGATGGGCGATGGTATGAGGTTTTGGTACTGTAGGGGCACGTGCGTGGATTGCTGCATTTACCGCCTGCAAGTCCTGGACAACCCTTCACTCGTCTGGCGTATGTGGAGGCCGTTTTGTTGTTGTTGTTTTTTCACCAGACATATTGGCGTGCGGACGGGTGATTTCTCACAGGGGACGATGATGCCTGGGGAGAGCCTCAAACACCAGTTTGATGCCCTCCACAGCCTCTTTCCGTAATACTGGATACTGTAGCTGGCAGGGTCTGTAAGAGGATTTTGGGGTGATTACAACACAAAAAAGGTTTGCCGTATTTTTTTAAGCAAACCTACATTGTGCCGGTGTTGTGCCCACACTTGCGGTGGCACTCATTTCAGTTCTGGTATGTCAGTGACATCATTAATCATTATCTTTTCGTGTGGTGCGTGGTGAGTATACCTCTGGGTTTTGAAGTTTAAATCTTGACCGTTCTCAAGAGCAGCAATTGCCTTTTGAATTGTTACTCGATGCACCTTTAAACCTTCATGATGCTCAGTTGCGGCGTCGGCCGTTTGATTCCATCCGGTCGCCTTGATGCATTTTGTCAACCAAGGTTCCAGATTTTGCGGCTCCTGTGTTTTGATCAGGGAAACATTCGGGAACTGGGGCACTTGGAAAGAAACATTAGGCAGGCACACAGAGATTGCACAGCGTGTGTTATCCCAATACAGGCATTGCAGTTCTAAACTGTCACACAGAGTTTTTTGTTTAAACCATGTTTGTTCCAATAGCATATCTTTCCCTAAGCAGATGTGTGCAGCACAATGCAGGTCAGTGTGACACAAAATACCAGGGTGTGTGTTTGTGGCTGCCGCAGCAGTGAGGCTCAGGGGAGGAGCCATAGATAGTGGTAAGTAGCCGCATTATCAGGAGAAGTCAGAAAGGCTTTAGTGTATGAATCATTTTTAGTTATGGTTAGGCCTTTCGGGCCTGAGTTACTGTAATGTTTATGCCTAACACACACATAAGATCTCTAACACATCTCCTGCTCATTTTGGGTGTTGTTTTGAAATCGGTGTGTTGTATAACAGATTCTGTCGCTCCGGAATCTACTAGGAATGTGAGGGGTATGTCTGCAACAGTGAGTGTTAGTGTGGGTAGATTCTTATAGGCAGCGGAGTTTAGTGAAGCATACATTCCTGCACGTTTTGTGATGTGTGTGTGTGTGTGTTTTCTTAGCATTCAATAGCCTGCAGCCTGAATTTAAACTGTGTCGTAGAGAGAGTGTGGATGTGTTGGTGTATTCACGTGTTCCGTTCGGATGGCCTGTGTCCGATCCAGATGCGCCCCTCACTCTCCCCAGCCCTCCGGCCAGTCAATCGCCCCTGTGTCGGAATCCCTGGCGGTTGGTCTGCCATTGTTCATGCTCTGGGCAGTCGCTTCGCCAGTGTCCATGCTTTCCGCAGATGAAACAGCAGCAGCTCGCCCCCTTGGCCCTCGGCCATGCCCTCGGCCTCCTTCACGACCTCCGTGGTGATTGTCTCTTCGTGGTAGGTCGGAAATGCTGACAAAAAGTCAGAAGCTCCGCTGCATATTTCTGTCCTCCATCCTTGACCTTGGGGAACAGCCTCTTTCATGTTCGTCACACCGTACAGGTTTTTGCTCCTGGTGTAGTGGGAGCCAGCTCGTGCACGTAGGGGACAAGTCCTCTGCCTCTTCCCCTGGATCTGCCTGTCGTGGTGGCCGGCTGGCCACCTCTCCCCCTCCCCAGTGCAGCCAGGTCGTCGAGGGGGTAGTGGTTGGTGCGGTTGTGGTGCAGGCTGGGCAGCCTCTTGGATCTGGGGCTGAGCCTGCTGAGCCTGCTGCTGGTTGGCTGGTTGGGGAGCCAGCCTGGTCGGAGGAGCCGAGTCAAGATCGAGGGTCGCATCTAGTTTAAGACACAGAGAAGAAGGAGGGGGAGGAGAGGTCACCCTTTCTCTGCCTGTCTGCTGCCTTCTGTCTCTCAGCCTGGCTTCCTGTAGCCAGCTATCTCGTCGGCCCAATCAGCTTTGAAAGGTTCCTTTCTTCTGCCCCTCCTGCTCTTTAGCTTTTCCCTGTCATCTTTCTCCTTCTGCCTGAGGTTCCTTTTCAGAATCCAATTGTCTGAGACTAAAACTGCCTGTATTGGGAAAACCTCACTCAGTGGCCCAAAATTTGAATTGGTCAACGCAAGATTCACCGTAGTTTTGTTCATGTACTGGAGATTTGGGCTTAGGGTTACGTTTGCTTTGAGTTGGCCCCATCTTGCTTAGTTTAGGTCTGTCTAGAGTCGCACTGGCGTGTCAATTATGTGCTTTATTGTTCCTCTGAGGATGCTATTTCTATGTTTTACTGGTAGTAAGTTTGGGCCTAGCTAGCCTTGGTCATGCTAAGCTCGTCTTTAGTGATATTGAAATCAATTGAACCGTTAACTCTTTAGCTTTAATGCGAGCTAGTTTAGCTTTAGCTATATTGGTAATGCTAAGCTAGGTTATGGCAATACCTATGCTATTATATGCTTTTTTTTCTCAATGTTAATTAGCTTAGCATTAGCTATGCTAGTTATGCTAAACTAGTCTATGGTAAAACCCACAGACTAAATTGATATGCTAGTTTTTTTTTTTGCTCAATGCTAATTAGCTTAGCATTAGCTATGCTAGTTATGCAATCAATCGTAAATGCTAACACTTAGCTTAGCCTTTCTGGTAGCTATGCTACTAGGGCCTATAGCTAACTGCTAGTTCCTCTCAGCTGGTGCTATCTGTTGCACACCCCTCCTGCCTGGCGCTCTGCCAAACCACTCCCAGCAAAAGTGATATGTACCAAGAATTTAAACTACACAACGTTTGATTCAAAATGGTGACCAGGTTCTAAAATGGTGGGCCTCCAAGCCATGCCCAATACCTTAAATTTCAACTGTGCCCTAACTTCAAAATGACGATTGATAGCACAACCACACCTATTTCCGATTTTCTTCTGCGCCACTGTTCCAAAATGGCGATTGGCCTTTATAGCCACACCCAACTTTTGAATTTCAATTTTCAAAATGATAACGTCCGCAAAACTTCATTTGTTTGATTTACAGCATGTATGTAACAGTTCTATTTTGCTTTTTTCTCTCAATTTGGATCACAGCTAAGTCATATTAACTTTTTCTACACAGAACCATGAAAGCCAGCTGCTCAACATGCTGATAGCAGTTTGCCAAGGCACTTACAGTATCTCAATTGGTCATCTGGTCAGTCAAAACATGTCTCACGCAAACACATACGCATACACACGCGCACACACACGCGCATACACACGCGCATACACAGGCCTGTAACATTCATTCCAATGCAAACATCCTTGTTAAAAGTGGGTCAGTCAGTAATTTACCCGTTCAGTCAAAGATTTTCTAGAATCCAGTTTATGGATCTAATTCAATTCAATTCAATTCAATTCAATTTTATTTATAGTGTCAAATCATGACAAAAGTTATCTCAGGACACTTTACAGAGTAGGTAAAGACCACACTCAATGACTTATTTATGATTTACATAGACCCAACAATTCCTCTGTAGAGTACAGTGGCAACGAAAACCTTCCCTATAACAGGCAGGAACGTCAGACAGACCCAGCTCTGTGGAGGACGGCCATCTGTCTTGACCGGTTGGGGAGGAAGAAAAGGAGAGAGAAAGAGAGAAAAGACACACAGATGGACAGGGAGAGACAGACAGACACACTTCCAGAGATGCAAGCAAAGCCTAACAGTAACTATAATATTTATAGTAATGTGAATATGACGTATATGTTAAGGCAGTTAATACAACAGAATAGTAGAAACAAGCACAGCTAAAGTGACAGAATATGAAAATGATAATAATTATGGTGGCAAACATGATCAATGATGAGTAGTGGCAATAGCAGCTACAATACAGCTACAAATTTTATAGTTTATTAAACTAGTGATAGTATATATGAGTAACAGTGACAATAGCAGCAGGAAGCGTCATGTAGGACCACGGCAGCAAGCACCACCACGATCAGCAGAGACCTGCGAGACGACAAAGCACAAACAGCTCCGGGGAAGAAGCTGAATCAGTAACATGCATTGATGGGACATGAATGATTCAGACAGAGAGGAGAGAAGCTCAGAGTATCAGGAAAAGTATTATCCCCCGGCAGACTAGGCCTATAGCAGCATAATTAAGCAGAATAAAGTCTCATCGTAAGCCCTAGCTGTAAGCTTTATCAAAAACCTATACATATATATTTATAGGTTTTTACAGATCTATATATTTAATTATTTTCGACAGTAACTTGACCTTATTAATTGTTGCTTTACATATCGTACATGCAGTGTTTCTATGAGTATATATATATATATATATTCCTGTGGGAGTTTTCACAAGCGGAGTTTTCACCCTACCGACTAAATTACTTTATTTTGTTTCTAGTTATTTATTGCTGTTAAAAACAATCTCTCCCTATTTTATCTCATGCTCCCTCTTCCCTCAGCGCGAAGGAAAGGGAGGATAGTACTGTTGATGTGACCTTGAGCTTAAACAAGACCTTTACACACTCCTCTTTCCACAGCTGTCGAACATCCACGCACACACACATAGATGGGGTAGAGAGGGAAAGAGAAAAAAGAGACGCACATGGGAACAACGCACATATAGACCATCATAAATCATACAACAAACTATCTACCATACTGTCCGGAATCACCTCTTACTTTGCTCATGAGCTAACCAGAAACATTGCTGTAATTCACCTCAAACAGACTCGAACTGTGAGACAACGTTTCCACAAACCAGTACTACTAATCAGACTCAAACTGAAAAGAGAGCAGCTGATCAAACTGCTGGCTGTCAAAAAAAGAGAAAGACTCCTTCAGAGGAGGGTCCCTCACCCTCGTCTTCTAGGGCCCTAGTGGACGTCAACAAACAAACAAATGGACTTGAACCATTTGCGGAAGAGGGACTGGCACCCCCGTCCTCTAGACGTCAACAAACAAACAAATTGACTCGAACCATTTGCGGAAGAGGGACTGGCACACTCATCCTCTAGGGGTCCGTTTCACAAAGCAGGTTCAACAAACTCTGAGTCTAACCCTGAACTCCGAGTTGATCTACTCTGAGATAAGAAACTCTGAGTTTTCGGTTTCAGAACAGCTGATAAGCGCGTGCACCACAAGTAAAAAAAGACAGCATCAATGGAGCCCTGATTTGACAAGTCACCATGGCAACAGGGAAGGGGAGGGCTACGCTACAACTGCAACTGTAAATATAAATGCGCTCATACGGTGAGTTTGAGCATGTTTTCCGCTGAAAGTGTAACACCGCTGCGGCAGCAAAAGAGAGGGAGAACATTGCTGCTCGGGTCAGTGCGTAAGTTTAAATGTAGTCCTGTTGCAATCACAGTAATATCACAGGGGAAACTGCTTGAGTGGGAGCCTATTAGTTTATTTCATTTAGGTGCATTCCCACGGGGGAGAAGCGCACTTGGCAGCAGCTTAAGATGAAACATAAGAACATTGTTCAAACAGGTAAAACATCGGCACAATCTCATGGTGACGCCTCATTTTGAGCATGTTTTACATTGTAAAGTAAATATTACCGTAAGTGGCTGTTTTATATGTTGTATAAAAAAACTCCCATTTGCAAAAGAACGCAGCGCAACACACAATATCTGCTGTGATATGAAACTGTACCGCTCAAAAAGAGAATTGCCTGGAAATGAAAGAACATCTATAATCAATAGTTTGACGAATATTTAATTCTCTGCGCATTAATGCTGCACCTTCATCCACGGGGTCGTTATCAAAAGGATAAGGATACATGCCATGGTAGTGGAAATAGTCTCCACCTAATATAACTTCTAATGTCTGATTTTTGAGAAAAACCTGGTCCCGACCAGGTTAGGTTCAGAGAGCATGTTACCATGGTAACTGACCGAGAGGTTAAGTTACCTCTCTTTGTGAAACAGGCTAGAGTTACCCCTCTTTCTCTGGTTTGACTTTGTGAAACGAAAAACTCAGAGTTACCCTCATTTCAGGGTTAACAGACTCAGAGTTTTCACTAAACCTGCTTTGTGAAACGGACCCCAGACGTCCTCTAGACGTCAACAAACAAACAAATGGACTCAAACCATTTGCGGAAGAGGGAGTGGCACCCTCGACCTCCAGACGTCAACAAACAAACAAATGGACTCGAACCATTTGCGGAACAGGGACTTGCACCCTGTCCTCTAGACGTCAACAACAAAAAGAAACTCACCGGAGATTATTGAAGAGATCCTCCACCGAGTTCAGTAGGCACCAGCAGTGAGAGGACACGTTTGCTGTTGGACCTTAGGCCCCCACTTCTCAGCTGAATTTGTGGCGAGGTTGAGGAAGGAGCTTCACTCCCCTGTGCACAGGTTTCACCGTCAGTCCTGTCCAGCCTGTGCCTCTCACATCCGGGTGGCCACCCAGGGACGCCAAATTGTTGCGGAAATAGATTCTTCAATAAAGATCAACGAACAGGATCCGCTTTTTCTCCGTTGTTTATTTTGCCAAAGCATTTTCCTCTGCAGAGAAAAATACGTTCATCCCTACATCCTCACAAAGTTAGAGCCTAGCAGGAATGACGATGCGCCAAATCTCGCACAGTCTTTTAGGTGAAGAGACAGGACGCGATAAGCCTTGGTTGGGTGACGTCTTTAGACCAAACAAAAACATGCCTTAGACATTACAATTCTGAGCATTCTGAACCTCTCTCATCACAAGGTCTCTAACACAGGGTGCAGATGCACAAATATGCCATTATACCATCATGAGTTAGTTTTTTGTAATATCAATTAAGAAGGTGAGACAGAGGAGACACTGAACTGTGATTATGAATTACAAATATCCAAAATCCCCACAACAACAAGCTACTTTCACACATGCACTGCAAACCTGAAATGATTTAGACATATCTGTACGTCAGAACCTCCAATTCTGGAACTGAAGAGGCGTCGACTGGGACAAACCACAGGCCCACAAAGGGTCTGGACATCTATTGAGGGACTGGATAGCAAGGACTGTGGGTCGCTTGGCAGCGGAGACTGGGCTTGGGAGGTCGAAGAATCACTAGTTTGAGGTCAGGATGGTTGAGTGGTTGCTGGGGCCTTAAAGACAAAATGGCAATTAAGAGAGAGTCTCTCTCCCTAACCTCCCTGGATCCTCTTCACAAAGAGGTTGAAAAATCGTAACGATATAATCACATTCCATGAGGGGTGGCTGTGTATCAGAGGTCTTCAATTGGTAAGATCGGTGATTTGATCCCTGGCTCCTCCAGTTCGCATGTCGTGGGTGTCCTTGGGCAAGACACTGAACCTCGAATAGGTGTGTGAATGTGGTGTGCATAGTAAAATAAGATGAGATGGTATGTAGATGTCTACTGCCATCAGTGTGAATGTCTGTGTGAATGGGTGAATGTGACAAGTAGTTTGAAAGTGCCTTGAGTAGTCAGAAGACTAGAAAGGTGCTTAATATGTACAAGTCCATTTAACATTTACCAAGTTTGACATGAGTCCAAGGTGCTGTGGCTGCTGCAACTCTGCAGAACTGGGGCCTGGATTAGAGGCTGACTGTGCGGCCTTGATGACCTCCTCAACCCCCTTTAAGCTTGGCTCCCTTTGATTGAATTCCATTGATTGGGGGCTGGAAAGATCAGAGCCTTGTTGGGTTCCCCTGCAATGGAACTAATCTGCAAGGGTTGGAAGACTGGTTCATGGAGGGACTCAGCTCTGTGGGGTGACTCCTTTTTCTGTGCCATCAACTGTCTCCTCAGTAGTCACCAAACTATTCTTAGTTGTCACGCAGGCTATTCCTAGGAGTCACTGCCTAGTCCAGACGTCAATATACAAGATATGGCTTTTGGTTGCACTGGGACACATCATCAGTAATGTGACCTGGGATCATCGGGTGTTTCAAGTGTCACAACATCAGACATCCTTTCCCAGGCGACCCAGCCAGGGCTGGAAGACTCACTATGAGTCAATCTAAGTGGGCTGCAGAAGATTTGCAGGGTGCTCAGCCCTCTTGATCCAAAGAGGATCCTCCTGAAACTCCTGGTTGATTGAGGGCTTTGCAGAGTGAGCATTCTGCAAATCTTCTGCAGCCCACTTTGACTGACTCATAGTGAGTCTTCCAGCATGTGGCCTGGCACATCAGATATATCAGATTTATCAAACATATATGTCTTCCAAACGGCTGTTTTTCCTGTTCAAGATGATGATGAGGTCATTTATGCACAAATTTGTGATTTTACGCCTTACAAATCAGACTTATTTTGACTTGTCGCACGAACATGTGTTACAGTATGTTACTGTTCACACTGTATCTTTGAAGTATTCCTTCCATATTCCTTAAAGATATTTTTTGGCTGATTCATGGTTTTATTTCTTAATACAGCAGAAGATTGACAGGAAACGGAGGAAAAATAAAATAGAATGGAAGTACTTTATTGATCCCAAGCTGGGAAATAGCAGTGTAACAGCAGCATTACACACAGACACATCAAAACAGTAATATTAAAATACAATATTACAGATACCTAAAAAATAAAATGTATAAATAAGCAGCCTAATTTTAGTGCAAATGTAAACATAATAATAATAACAATAATATAAGGTGCAGTGGAAAGTTTATGAGAAAAACATAAGGTGCTTGCGATTGTATTGTTCTGAAAAGTTTGTGATTGTACAGTGTGATGGCATGTGGCAGGAAAGATTTCCTGTATCTGTCCCTTTGACAGCGGAGCTGGAGCAGTCTGTGTGAGAAGGTGCTCCGCTGTCTGACCACTGTGTGATGCAGAGGGTGCTGATTATTTTCTATGATGGCAAACAGTTTGTTCAGCATTCTCCTCTCCACCACAGACTCAAAAGTCTCTGGCCTGAGACCAAGTAGACCAGTGATGCTGCCTCCCCAACAAACAGCAGCAAAGAAAATGGCACTGGCAACAAACGGCTGTTATGCCGATGATACACAATTATATTTGTCGATCAAACCAGAAGAAACCGGTCAGTTAGATAAACTTCTAAAACTAGTCCATGCATTCGGGAGGCAGACGCTGTCCCCATATTTAAGAGTAAACTTAAATCTTCCCTTTGATAAAGCCTAAAGCTAGAGCATACAAGCCCTTAGCTATGTTGTTATTTTTAAGCTGATTTTGTCATGCTTAATGATACTGCTATAGGCCTAGTCTGCCGGGGGATAATACTGTTGCTGATACTTTTATCCTGTCTGTCTGTATCATTCATGTCTCATCAATGCATGTAACTAATTCAACTCCATGTTTGCCACTATAATTTTTATCATTGCCATGTTCTGTCACTCTAGCTGTGCCTGTTTCTTGCTGTTCTGCTATATTAACTGCCATAACTTGTAAGTCATATTCACATTGCTTTAAGTATAAATATAATCAATGTTATTTTGTGGTTGCTTGCATCTCTGGAAGTATGTCTGTCTTTGTGTCTGTCTTTGTCTCTCTCTGTCCGTCTTTTCTCTCTTTCTCTCTCCTTTTCTTCCTCCCCAACCGGTGCAGACAGATGTCCGTCC
The DNA here is from genome assembly GCF_963691815.1 of Echiichthys vipera. Classification (NCBI taxonomy): domain Eukaryota; kingdom Metazoa; phylum Chordata; class Actinopteri; order Perciformes; family Trachinidae; genus Echiichthys; species Echiichthys vipera. The sequence continues at coordinate 30,635,563 of NC_139834.1, forward strand.
TCCACAGAGCTTGGTCTGTCCGACGTTCCTGCATGTTATAGGGACGGTTGTCGTTGTTGTTGGGTCTATGTAAATCACAAATAAGTCTGTGGTCTATACCTACTCTGTAAATTGTCCTGAGATAACTTTTGTTATGATTTGGCACTATAAATAAAATTGAATTGAATAGAATTGAATTGAAAATCGAATTGAATAGAAGATCTCCAACATCTTGCTGCACACTTAGTCTGCTCATCCCCTTCTTGTACACAGCTTCGGTGTTAGATTTCCAGTACCACTCCCAAGTATTTGTAGTCCTCTTCCTCCTCCCCCACCTCCCCCGGATCCGTAGTGGCTGTGAAGACATCCTCTTCTTCCTGCCGAAGTTGATCACCATCTCTCTGGTCTTGTTGACAATCAGCCTCAGGTGATTCTGTTCGGATCACTCTACAAAGTTGTTTACCAGTGTGCTGCACTCATCCTCTTCCCCTCCCCTTACACTCCAGACAACAGCAGCTTCACACCCATGAGCAGTGGCTGAATGGTGTTGAAAGCACTGGAGAAATCACAGAAAGTGATCCTCACAGTGCCTCTCCCACTATCCAGATGCATATGGGCTTGTTGCAGCAGGTAGATGACAGCTTCATCAACTTTTAAATGGGGCTGATAGGCAAACTGCAAAGGGTCCAGAAATGTCCTCAGCTTGGCCAAGACCAGTCTCTCCAGGACCTTCATCAAATGAGATGTCAGGGTGACTGGTCTGTAGTCTACTGGGTCAGATGGCCTTGACTTCTTGGGGACTATGTTAGAGTTTTTATCCAATCATTATTCAGCTATCATGTGTTGCCAGGGTCCCAAATCTGCCCTTACGCCTGCAGAAGCAAGAGTGCAGGCGCATGGCAGCTTAAAGTCAATGATAACGTACCTGTGGCATTAACCAATCAGCGTCAAGTTGGGTTCACTGGCGCCTGCTAGCAGGCCTACAGCGTCATCGCGTGCACGTCTTTTGATTGGATACGCGCTAGAGAGAGGCAGAGCTATGCAGAGCAATGCAAAGCAGACCGGAGCACAAATGTCAATGTGATAAACGGGAAATAAGGACATTTCTAATTTGTGTAGCGCGACAAGTTGTTTTAGTTTATTCAACCCACAATGGCTGAAGGAGGCGAAGATAACGATTTGATCGCAGATTTAATTACAATGCCATTCTCTAGAAAAACTTTTCAAGATAAGCTAGACACTGTAAAGAGAGGCCGCCCGACCCCGACGCTAGCAAGCCTGACTCAGCATTATTCAAACACACTTGATCTGAGTGAGTACAAAGCACTTTATGTTTTATTAGATCTGTATGCCTTTTCCCCATTTTATTTAGTAATGTTAAATAAATATTAAAAACCTAAATTGGCAAATATTCTGTAAATTGTTTATTTTTCAGTGAACTGTGTGTGTGTGCGTCAAACATGTTTTCTATGGTTTGTGTGTGATGATGCGCTGTTTGGTGAACACACTTGTTAAAGCTCATCGCTGAAGTGTTGGTGGACTTAATACAACTTTGTATTATACCTTAAAAGCCTTTTATTGTTTTCTGAAATGATGCCTTTGTGTGATATATAATAGCGCGTGAGCCCATGGTGGAATACATGGAGCAAATGAACGTGACAGTATAGCTTATAGTTGACTTATTTTTGTATTTTAGTTGGACTTTTGCAGCTTTCTTTATTTTGCTGAGTTAATATTATTGTTAAAAAATATATTAACAAATGTGTCTGTGACGCTGCTTCGGCTGCGACTTGATTGATTGGTTGATTGAATTAATTTGACAGTGCGCTCTGCGCTGTTTAGTGAACAAACTTGTTAAAGCTCATACTGTTGGTGGAGTGAATAAAACTCAGTAGAGTAATATAACTCTGTTGTACTTGACTTTATGTTAAGGTGATGCAACGTCCAGTTGTACTGTGCTTTGGTCCAAATGCATAATGTGTAGAGCCATGGTATCATAATTATGGTTTTAAGAGGTGGATTAAGTCTGGTAGGGCATCGCTGCAGGCGCAGGTCTGAAATGCACGGCTGCCATGAAGTTTGTTTTCGGTACTGTGGAGGGGACGGAAACCAGACTGGAACTGTTGTTAGGTGATAAGTGAAGGTGGAGTTGAGTAGTGTTTATTTTCTTGAGGATTTTGGAAATGAAGGGCATATTTGAAATAGGAAGGAAATTAGTAGTTGGTAGGATCTGCACCAGGTTTTTCAGGATTGGGGTTATTGCAGTTCATTGTAGAGAGAGAGAGAGAGAGGGAGAGAGAGAGAGAGAGAGAGAGAGAGAGATGAAGGGAATTCCGTGAGAGACAGCAGCAAACAACTCTGCTCCTGAAGATTATCTCTTCTTTTTATCTTGAAATGAGATAAACTTTAAACTTTGTCTCAAATCCTGAAGAGGAAACACTTCTGGAGGAATTACCTCCCAGAAAGAAGAAAAACTGAAAAGAAAACACCAAAGAAAACTTGAAAAAATCCATCTGAACAGAGGAGACCATCAGAAAAGTCCAGCCAACTGACAAACAGACAGACAGTTGGCCAAACTGTCCAGAGGGCAACAAACACACACAGACAACAAACAGGAAGAGGAACACAGCCAGAGAACGAAGTGAGTGAGAGCATCAGACACAATACAGCCTGCATAAGGACATATAAGAACAAAAAATACCTACAAACTAATTTAAGTTAGTTTGGAGTTAAAGCTAAAAGCTAACAACTAGCTAAAAGCTAACCAACCAGATTGAAAGCCTTAGCAACGGTTACTAAGGAATTGGAACAACAACAGCCATGCAGCCTCAGCCGAGTCCTGGAGCCTCAGACACAGCTCATATAGAAGCTGTTCCTCTTATATACACAAAAGATCTCAAAAATGAAAGTGCCAGGAAGGCACACAAACAGAATGTACCACGTGGCAGCACTGAGCGCTCTGAAAGAGGAGGTGAATGAGCTGAGACAGGAGAGAGAGAGCCACACGGACCCCCTCACACCCAACCAGGGCCCCATCCCCGAGACAGTCACCAGGAGCCACGCTCAGGTGGTGAGGAGAGAGGCAGACCCCCCACTTACCCTCCCAACCTCCAACCCCACCCCCACACCTCCACACAGCCAGCTGAGAGACATCCAGCACATGCTCAGCCTGCTCTGCTCCCACCTGATAGGTCAAACACAGTAGACAACCCTAGAGTGTGTTACTTACATATTTACTTATTTATTTATTCATCCATGTTAAAGGGTTATACTATTATTAGGTCCAAACTCCTGATATCTAAGATGTTCCAAAGCTCTTCATTGACAATACGAATTGGAAGTTTATCTCATTTTAACACAGAATGCTTCATGTTGAGTTCTAAACCTTATGACATCTTAATCATTTGTAATCTCATGTTGGAACATCCAGGGTCTGAGGTCTTTTGCCTTTGGCCTTAAAAGAAAGAATTGAAGAATTCAGATATCATTGTTTTGCGAGAGACTTGGAAAAGAGGAGACATGCCCACTGGTAGGGCTACACGGTGGTGTAGTGGTTAGCACTGTCGCCTCCCAGTGAGAAGGTTCCAGGTTTGTATCCCGGCCTGGGCCTTTCTGTGTGGAGTCTGCATGTTCTCCCCGTGTCTGCGTGGGTTTTCTCCGGGTACTCCGGTTTCCTCCTAAAATCCAAAGACATGCACGTTAGGTTAATTGATGACTCTAAAAAAATTGCCCTTAGGTGTGAATGGTTGTCTGTCTCTGTTTGTCTCTATGTGCCCTGTGATAGACTGGCGTCCTGTCCAGGGTGTACCCCGCCTCATGCCCGATGTCAGCTGGGATCGGCTCCAGCCCCCCTGCGACCCCGACCCCGGGATAAGCGGTTGAAGATGAATGAATGAATGCCCAGTGGTTGTCCTTTAGGATATAGAGAAATAATTTTCCCATCAACCAAACTGAGTGTAACCAAGTGTAAGCCAAGGCAGAGGATCAGGAGGGATGTTGATCTGGTACAAGACGAACCTCACTCACTCAATTGAATTATTCAAAAAAGGAGATTTCTCAATTTGGAACAAAATAAAAAAGAGGTGGTCTCCACAGACAGAGACATATTCATGTGTACAGCCTATATCCCCCTTCAGAGTCCCTTACTATAACGAAAACAGCTTCTCCATCCTTGAAGATGAGATCATCTTCTACCAGACACAAGGAAACGTGCTGATCTGTGGTGACCTTAACGCCAGAGCAGGCACAGAACCAGATCTGATCAATGCACAGGGAGACAGACATATACCTGGCCAGATCAACATCCCCTCTCCTTCACACAGAAACTGGAACAACTTTGACAAAACTGTCAACAGAAATGGGCAGCAACTGCTGCAATTGTGTCGCACGCTGGGTCTGTACATCGTCAACAATCAGCTCCGAGGGGACTCCTTTGGTCTCTACACTCACAGCTCTCCTCTTGGCAACAGCATTGTGGACTATAGTATTGCAGACCTGGAGCCCTTCAGTGTAAGAGCATTCACTGTAAGCCCCCTCATACCCTTATCTGATCACAGCAAAATAACCCTATACATTAGGGAGACACCAACTGACCCCCATGTAGCAGAGCCCAGTAAACTCAACCCCTCCAAACAACCCTATAGATGGACAAGTAATAGTAAGGATGACTACCACAGAGCCATCGGTCATCCAGCAGTCCAATCCCAGTTAGACCATTTTATCACCACCTCCTTTCCCCAGAGCACTGACGGCCTGAACCAGGATGTGCGGGATATTAACTCCATATTTGACAGCACAGCATCGCTATCCAATCTGAAAAAATCTGAGTATCAAAGTTCAAACTCAGCTAATGAAAAGTGGTTTGACTCTGACTGCAGGTGTCTGAAAAAAACATTCAGAAAATTATCGAATGAGAAACACTGACAACCAAAATCCTTTAGATTATGAGAATAATGAAGGGGAACTGCTGGCTAAGATCCAGAACCTGCAGCCGAGGAAAGCAAGTGGCCCTGATGGCATCTTAAATGAAATGCTTCAGTTTAGCAGCCAGGAAATCAAGACTGCCATGTTGAAATTATTCAATCTCATACTTAACATTGGAATTTTTCCTGACACCTGGAGCCAAGGGTTTATCACTCCAATCTTCAAAAGTGGAGAGAAATATGATCCAAACAATAACAGAGGCATATGTGTCAGCAGCAACCTGGGGAAGTTATTCTGCAGCATCTTAAACAGTCGACTGCAAAACTTCCTCAGTGAGCACAAAGTCCTGAACAAGAGTCAGATTGGTTTTAGGACACAACACAGAACCACTGACCACATCTACACCCTCCACAGCCTCATCCAGAAACACGTCCACCAGAACAACAACACCATCTTCTCTTGTTTTGTAGATTTCAAGAAAGCATTTGACTCAATTTGGCACCATGGCCTGTTTCTGAAATTACTAGAAAAAGGTATTGGAGGAAAAATCTACGATATTATCAAGACAATGTATATAAATAATAAATGTGCTGTCAAAATTGGAACTAGAGAAACAGACTTCTTCCCCCAAAGTAGAGGAGTGAAGCAGGGCTGCAGTCTGAGCCCCACCCTGTTTAACATTTACATCGACGAACTGGCCAAATCCCTGGAAGAGTCAGAGATCCCTGGTCTCACCCTCTCTGACACACAAGTCAAATGTTTACTGTTTGCAGATGACCTAATACTGCTCGCTCCATCAAAGGAGGCTCTACAAAAGCAACTAGATCACCTGCAAAAGTTCTGTCAGACCTGGGCCCTGACCGTTAACCTGGAGAAGACAAAAGTCATGGTCTTCAAGCAACGACGCAGGTTCCACCTGGACTCTACGGACATAGAATACACACACAGGTACACATGTCTAGGACTAAATATCACATTGGTAAATTTCAATCTGGCCATTAAGGATCTGCAAAACTTGTACCTGTCAAAATCTGGATCAAAATATTTCAATCCATAATTGAACCAATTGTATTGTATGGTAGTGAAGTGTGGGGCCCTCTCATGAACCAAGACTTCCAAAAAAGGGGACAAACACCCAATCAAAAGCTTGCACACTGAGATCTGCAAAAGAATCCTCAAAGTTCACAGGAACACCCCCAACAACGGATGCAGAGCTGAACTGGGCCAATTTCCCCTTTTAATTCGGATCCAAAAAAGAGCAATGAAGTTCTACCAACACCTCAGAGCCAGTGAACCCAACTCCTACCACTACAAAGCCATTCCATGCCAGGAGGAGAGCAAAGGAGGGAGTCCCCTCAGCCAGCTGGTCCACAGGCTGAGCTCCAACAGCACTGGGCACCAAGACCGCCCTCACACCATCCAGCCCCACCAAATAATAGCAAAAGAAAAAGACAATTACATCAACTATTGGACATTCACAACCAAAACCCAAAGCAAACTTAAATGCTATTTGGCCCTAAACTGACAATACTCCATGGCAGATTATCTGAGCTCTGTAACTGAGCCCAGACTGAGGAAAACGTTGACTATGTACAGACTCAGCGACCACAGTCTGGCCTTAGAGAGCGGCAGAAACAGACAGACCTGGCTATCCAGAGAAGAACGGCTGTGTCGCTTTTGTCCACACAAACAGGTGGAGACAGAGCAACACTTCCTGTTGTACTGTGACACATACACAGATCTCAGAACCCTGATATACACTAAAATCACAGGTTCAACCCCAGACTTCCCCAAACTATCAGACCAAGAAAAACTACAACATTTACTGGGAGAAAAAAGTGGCAGCAGTGCCACTTTTTTCTCCCAGTAAATGTTGTAGTTTAAATGTCGTAGTTTTCACGAGATATGTGAACGCATGCCACAGGAGAAGAGATGAGCTGCACAACAACACCTCCACATGAACCAGCTGATCCTGATTGAGTTCTTACCTGCACACTGATATGCTGTTTATTATTGTTGTTATTGTAATCATCATCATCATTATTATTCTTCTGTAATCCTGTACGCTTTGGCAATATTGTGAACCACAGTCATGCCAATAAAGCTTGTTGAAATTGAAAAATGGAGAGAGAGAGAGAGAGAGAGAGAGAGAGAGAGAGAGAGAGAGAGAGAGAGAGAGAGAGAGAGAGAGAGAGAACGAGAACAGAAGACAGAATGTGGTCAGTATTTGTTTGTGGCTATAGTCTGACACAGTGGTATCAAACGTGTTTATCTTCTGTCTAATATGCAAAAAATTGTTCTCTCTGATCAATTTTCATGAAGTAAAAATAACTTTGACCTGATTATGTTGAAAACAATGGACTGTTTCAGCAGCCAGTTGCCACTGGGAAGCAGGACGTCTGGACTACTTGTTTAGTCTACTGGCGCCATGACCGTGCAGAATATACGTCAATTAAAATGAGGTGCAACATTAAAGTGGGGTCAACATGATGGCTTCAAAAGTTATAATTCAATACACAACACAAAAAAAATACCAAAAGACACAAAACTACTTCCAAGACACAAAATTTACCCAAAGACACAAAATGACTTCAAAGACACATCTGTAGGTGCAACCGGCATCCCAAAGATGATTGTTCATTTCTGGATTAATGTGAACTTTCATTTTGATAATGAGAAGGCCTCAGCCTAAGCATAGAACTGTAACTTTGTTATAACGTGAATTATAACTTCGAGGTCTTCAGCCTGATAGCTTTGGTGTAACTTAATGTTCACACCTTTTCTGCAGGGGTCCATGCCCACACTCTTCCTCCCTCTCTCTCTTTGTCTTATGCACACACACACACACACACACACACACACACACACACACACACACACTTGCTGTTAGCTTTAGTTAGTTTATTGTGTGTTTTGTTTGTTGCATTTATTAATTTGTTAATAAATGTTTGTTTAGCATATGTCTGTTTATTTAATATTACACAAAGATGAATGAGCCAGCCTCTCAACTAATTAAACTATTACATTTATCGGCTCTACTCCGAGTTCCTCACGGATGGCTGAACTTCTCACCCTATCTCTAAGGGAGACTCCAGCCACCCTCCTGAGAAAACCCATTTCGGCCGCTTGTACCCGCGACCTCGTTCTTTCGGTCATGACCCAGCTTTCATGACCATAGGTGAGGGTAGGAACGAAGATTGACCTGCAACACCGCCCCCGCTGCTCCGATTCTCCGGCCAAACTCACGCTCCATAGTCCCCTCACTCATGAACATGATCCCGAGGTACTTGAACTCCTTCACTTGGGGTAAGGACTCATTCCCTACCTGGAGTAAGCAATTCACAGGTTTCCTGCTAAGAGCCATGGCCTCAGATTTAGAGGTGCTGATTCTCATCCCAGCCGTTTCACACTCGGCTGAGAACCGATCCAGTGAGTGCTGAAGGTCACTGACCGACGATGCCATCAGGACCACATCATCTGCGAAAAGCAGAGACGAGATCCTCAACCCACCGAACTGCAACCCCTCCCCACCACGACTACGCCTTGATATCCTGTCCATGAAAATCCCGAACAGGATTGGTGACAAAGCACACCCCTGGCGGAGGCCAACCCCCACCAGAAACGAATCCGACTTACTGCGGAGGATCCGGACACAGCTCTCGCTTTGGGTGTACATAGATTGGATGGCCCACAGAAGTGACCCCCTCACCCCATACCCCCGCAGCACCTCCCACAGTATCTCCCGAGGAACCCGGTCATATGCCTTCTCCAGATCCACAAAACACATGTAGACTGGACGAGCATACCCCCAGGCCCCCTCCATGATCCTTGCGAGAATGAAGAGCTGGTCCGTTGTTCCACGTCCAGGACGGAATCCACATTGTTCCTCTTCAATCTGAGGTTCGACTATAGGACGAACCCTTCTTTCCAGCACCTTGGAGTAGACTTTACCAGGGATGCTGAGTAGTGTGATACCCCTGTAATTGGGACACACCCTCTGGTCACCCTTTTTAAAAAGAGGAACCACCACCCCGGTCTGCCACTCCCTTGGCACTGTCCCAGACTTCCACGCAATGTTGAAGAGGCGTTCCAACCAAGACCGCCCCTCCATGGCTTCTCCGAACTCCTCCTCGCAATGGAAGCTTTGAACATTGCCCACTCCGGTTCAATGCCCCCAACCTCCACAGGGATGCCAGAAAAGCTCCGCCGGAGGTGTGAGTTGAAGATCTCTCGGACAGGGGCCTCCTCCAGACGTTCCCAGTTCACCCGCACTACTCGTTTGGGTTTACCTGGTCTGTCCAGAATCTTCCCCCATCCTCTGACCCAACTCATCACCAGATGGTGATCAGTTGACAGCTCTGCCCCTCTCTTCACCCGAGTGTCCAAAACATACGGCCTCAGATCAGATGATACGATCACAAAATCGATCATCGACCTTTGGCCTAGGGTGCTCTGGTACCACGTACACTTATGAGCATCTTTATGTTCGAACATGGTGTTAGTTATAGATAATCCGTGACTAGCACAGAAGTCTAATAACTGACGACCACTCGGATTTAGATCAGGGAGGCCGTTCCTCCCAATCACGCCTCTCCAGGTGTCTCCATCATTGCCCAGCAGAACTATGGAGTCCCCTACCGGAGCCCCATGCAGGACTCCATTCAGGGTCTCCAAGAAGGCCGAATACTCTGAACTGCTGTTCGGTGCATATGCACAAACAACAGTCAGAGTTTTCCCCCCTACCACCTGCAGGCGTAAGGAGGCGACCCTCTCGTCCACCGGGGTGAACTCCAACACCGCGGCACTCAGCCGGGGGTTTGTGAGTATCCCCACACCCCCTGGGCAACTCCAGAGAAGAATAGTGTCCAACCCCTATCCAGGAGTACGGTTCCAGAACCGAGACTGTGTGTGGAGGTAAGCCCCACCAGATCTAACTGGTAGCGCTCCACCTCCCGCACAAGCTCCGGCTCCTTCCCCGACAGAGAGGTGACATTCCACGTCCCAAGAGCCAGCTGCGCACCCGACCCAAGTGGTTCCTCCTGCAGGTGGTGGGCCCACAGGATGGAGAGGAGGGAGGTGCCACGTCACTTTTTCGGGCTGTGCCTGGCCGGGCTCCGTGGCAAACCTGGCCACCAGGCGCTCGCTGGCGAGCCCTCCATCTGGGCCTGGCTCCAGATGGGGGCCCCGGGCTTCCTCAGGGCAGGGTCTCTCTTCCTCTTTGTTGTTTGTCCATTGAGTCTTTGTGAACCATTCCAACCACCAGGCCCCTCGCCTGAGACCACTTTGCCATGGGAGACCCTACCAGGAGCACTAGGCTCCAGACAACACAGCCCTCAGGTTCACAGGGACACAGGATAAGGTGATGGTTCCCGGAGAGTCAACCCTTAATTAGTAGTTTCATATATTTAATGAGACTTTTATAGTAGTTGTCACTCTGTCTATGACGGTGGTGCCCCGAGGAACTCTGGTTTAACTAGAGAAATTTTTATTATTATCTATTATTATCTTTATTATGATAATTATTGGTGATAACTAATATTTACTTGATTAACGATAAGATTATTGAGAATACTCAATCTCATAATCTGAACGTGAGTCAATGCCCTACATTTAATTGGTTCTCCGTGTAAAGTTTTTAATAAATTAAAGGTATTCATTTTTTGTAATTTTTCAAATATTTAATTTGATAGTCACACTTTTGATCCAACTAACCTAAAGTACCTACACATCATATGTCCAAAAAAGACACCGAATTACTTCAGAGATACAAAATGTCCAAAAAAAGACACAAAAAATATCCAAAAGAGACACCACATGTCCAAAAAAGACACAAAATCTCCAATAAAGACACCAAATTACTTCAAAGATACACAACAATGTTTCCCCCTACAATTATACTGAGCCCCCCCCCCAACGGCACCCCAGGCCCCCCCTTGAAGGTCAAGTAAATTTTATTTTTTTAAATTCTCTATATAGCGCCAGATCACAGCAGAAGTATTCTAAAGATACCTTTCCAATAGAACAAAGTATCTTAATGGCGCAGTTAAGTTACTGCTAATGCAAACAGAACATTATACAGCTGCAGCTTCACATTAAAAGCTTTTAAGTGGCCAAACGTGAGCTGACTTTTATTTTGAAGCAGACCCGCAGCGTCAGTGATGGTCACGGTCAGTGAGTCAGCTGTGGGATTTTAACACCCAAAAGAAAAAGACAGAAAGTTTGAAAAACCTGCAAGACAGATATAAGCTGTGGACACAGTGACCAGCAGGAGCGTGAAGCTTGAGTGAAACGTTAGCTTAGCATTAGCCTGAAGCTGCGCTTTGCCAACCGGCGCAGACAGATGTCCGTCCTCCACAGAGCTGGGTCTGTCCGACGTTCCTGTCTGTTATAGGGAAGGTTTTCATTGCCACCGTACTCTACGGGGGAATTGTTGGGTCTATGTAAATCATAAATAAGTCATAGAGTGTGATCTTTACCTACTCTGTAAAATGTCCTGAGATAACTTTTGTTATGATTTGGCACTATAAATAAAATTGAATTGAATTGAGGTGATGGAGAAACAGAACTTTTAAAATCCTCCTGCCTCTCTAAAGTTGCCGGTGTGGAACAGTGGCGAACTTAGCCATTTGGGGGCTCCAGGCGAACAGAGATTTGAGGGTCACTGCATTTACTGGTCTAATGTACCTTATATCGCATAATGAGATACTCCATACAAGGAATGAACAAAAGTCACTATTTTTCTTTCATGCAACTGTCAATTATTTCACACAGGGCCGTGGGTGATATGCACTAAAAAAATAGATTACCATTATCTATAGTAATGTAATATTTAGCTGAATGTGTATGAACATGTTTAAAACACTGAAAACAGGTTTTCAGCAAGTCAAAGCAGGGGGTTGGACAGGGCCTGGTCAGTGACGTGCAGTGAGGGTTGGGGTTGGGGAGGCACTGACTCACAAGTCAGATTTACAAACATACAGTAGGATGCCAATAGGATAGGATGAGAGAATAGGAGCGAATAGGATGCTGAAAACCATTTTAAAACACCAGTGCCATTGTATATTGCAGTATATCTTACCTTTACTTATAAATGACTTCTTGCTTTGACTGAAAGTCCAGCTTTGAAAAATGTCTTAGTTTAGAAATCAAATCCTCCATTTTCAGGGGGAGAAATGACAGCTTGTCGCTAAGCTCTACAGAGTCGCACAGTACACTTCTGTGTTTACTTTTTGCACACGGGTTAGAGTTCACCGTGACCTGGCTGGTGGCAGGCTATCAGGCCGCTCACTATCGCCGCCTGCCTTGAGGCAGAGGTACTGCCTGCCTCAAGGCAGCATTTCCCCTGTGGTTTTTTGTCACATCAATAAGATGTAAATATTACACACATACGTAAAATACATTACTGAACACCATGGAAAAGAAGACGTATACTTGTATTACATAAAAGTGTCCTCAACCATCATATTGGAAACATACACAGAAACGGGAACAAGCACGCGCCGTTTGCACGCGCTCAATCCAGTTTGTGAGTGATTGCGCAATCTGGAGGGAGGCTGGGCTGTCCGTGCCTCACCTCTCGGCTCAGAAGAGACTCCGTTTATTTAAGCAGGAAATACAGAATTTTCCGTGATTTTTACTATAAAAATGGTCAAAATACATTAAGAACCACACGAAATACATAATACTTGTGTTATTTTATTATTTCGTTTCTTTTTCCTCTCATGATGACAGGGGAGGCACAGCCTCACCTGCCTCCCCTGACTGCAATCATCACAGTTCATGTAGGTAATTATGACATCATACATACAATATATTTAACAAAAAATAAATATGTAGAAAACAAGCAAACAGAAAAAACAAAACATTTTTACATTCAAAGTAAGTGATGACATTTTCTCCCTATGATTCTGTGTTGTGCCAAAAAGTATGTAGTGCTCAAGTCTTTCCAGAATGTAACACAGAATGACCAACCATAGAAAAGAAGAATGAAATAATCTTGCTCTGTCTTACAAAAAGTACGTACCTAGTATGTCTGTAGGATAAATTTGATGCAGTATTTTCAAGTGTAATTCTCTAACTTTGTTAGTGATACAAAAATGAAAAGGAACAAACCACGCCCTCTGCCAATTAATGCAGTAAATGAGAATACCAGAAAATTTGCCACAAGGGGTTATTTTCTTTTAATTCAGAAAGCATTTTCTCAATGTGTTTATTTGTGCATTTGCTGCTCATAACGTCCATGTCATTTATATAAAGAGGACATGTGTATCCAGTAGCCTCATTTAGCCTCTTCACACTGTTTCTTTGCCTGTCTCGTCTCACTGGGCTGTTCCCTTCCTCACTTATTTCTGAATGCTTCTGTGTTCCGCTGTCCTGTCTCTGAGCGTGGTTTTTCTCCTCTCTCTCAGTTTGTCTTCATCTCTGAGCTGTCATCGGTGACACACACACAATATCAGCACAATCACATTTGTAGGCCTACCTTTTTAGAAGTTTTTTCCCTCGCTTTTCTGGCAGAGAAGTCTTTAATGAGACAGGTGATTCAGTCTGTTCTGGCCCATTATAGTCTGTTTTTAACTAGTCCCAGTTTGGAAAAAGAACGCTCCCCGCTGGCGTTGGTAACAGGCAAAGACACAAATAATCGGGGGCAATATCAACATTTGGAAACACTGACTGTTTCCTTCCTCTTATAAATTGCAACAGTGACCTTGCTGAGGCCTCCTCTTTTTTTTTTTTAAATGAATTCCCTGAATTGTTTAATTTCGTCCACAAAATCTTCATCCAGAACACCGCCATATTTCTTCTGACGATAAGCCGCTCCTGTACATAGATCGTGTATGGAGATGGTTGGAATGTTGTTCAGAAATCCAAATGTCTACTGAATGTGTTTGTAGGACAGAAACCTACGATCCAGTTCCGCGACGAGTCGTACATTTTGAGAAAGAATAGAGCTACAATTCTCTTCGCACAGCTTCACCATTTGCCAGTTTTCTTTTAAACAGGGTTTTTTAAAAGTACCTTTTTTGGTGTTTGTGCTGTCTTTCTGAGGCAGCAATATCTGTGTCTTTGTTCTGACAAGTTTCAGGGCCCATTTTAACCCAGTATGTCCTCATGTCTTTATCAATTTCATCGCAGCATGCAGGTTCCGAGCTATGCTCTCCGCAGCAACAGGCGAGGCTACAACGGAGGAGTCCGTGGGCGGGGTGGCTGGGGCATCTGGGCTGATTAACGGGGTGTTTGTGGGACAACATACTGGTGTTTCGGTTAGTTGAAGTGTCAGCCCCCTCTGTTTCAGTCTCCTGATCTGAGTGAGATTGTGAGGCACTGTCGAGGTGTATTTGGCCGCTGTCTTTGTCCTGGCCAAAGCTAGCTGACCTGGGACAAGCGGGTTCCACAACAACGATAAATAGAAACAGGTAGATGGGAATTTAAGCCAACAACAACCTAAAGGTGCCTTCTAGTCCTTCAGTTGCTGCTTTTAGCTGTTGCACCTTTTTCTTTGGAAAATAAATGTAATAGAGATCGTTTATTTTTAAGGTCCCATTACCTGCTGCATTTTTTTTTAATTTGAGCTTATTTATTTTATTATTTGAAAGTTGCCATCAGTTCTGCGTTGTTAATCTGTTATTCATTTTAGATTACTTCCCCTGTTACATTTTAAAAAGTATTTATACTACATTGTTTAATAGTTTTGGTTCGATAAAAGAAAGAAACGTTGAGACACAAAATGGCCAAAAAAGACACAAAATTACTTTATAGATACACATAATATCCAAAACACCCCACATAATTATTTCAAAGAAACAGAATGTCCCTCAAAAAAACACAAAATTACTTCAGAGACACAAAATGTCCCAAATAAAATGACATAAGGACTTCAAGGAGACACAAAATGTCCAAAAAAGACACTAAATTACTTCAGAGACACCACATGTCCGAAAAAGACACAAAAAATGTCGAAAAAAACACAAAGAGAAGATGGCTGCGATGCAGGTGGAGGCCCCACCATGTCCTGGATTGTGGAAAACCTGAAGTGCAGACCACAGCATGTACGCCTACAGAACTGTGTGTCTGACAGGGTGGTCAGCACTAGGGCCCCACAGAGGACTCGCCTGTCTTCCTTTCTCTTCACCCTCTTCACCTCAGAATTCAACTCGAGTCCTGCCACCTTCAGAAGTTTTTTGATGACTCAGCAATAGTTGGCTGCATTGGAAAGGGGGATGAAACTTAATACAGGACTGTTCTGGGCAACTCTGTCACTTGGAGTGAGCTGAATCATCTGCAGCTCAATGTGACTAAAACATAGGAGCTTGTAGTGGATCTGAGGAGAGTAAAAACGCCTGTGACCCCTGTCTCCATCCAGGGGGTCCCTGTGGACACTGTAGAGGAGTAAAAGCACCTGGGGGTGTACTTCAATAATAAGTTGAACTGGACTAGGAACGCTGAGGCGGTCTACAAAAAGGGCCAAAGTTGACTCTTCTCCCTGAGGAGGCTTAGGTCCTTTAACATCTGCCGGACGATGCTGAGGATGTTTCTGAGTCTGTTTCCAGTGCGATCTTCTTTGCTGTCACATGCTGGGGCAGTGGGCTGAAGGTCGCAGACACCAACAGACTGAACAAACTGATCAGGAGGGCTGGTGATGTCGTTGGGGAGGAGCTGGATACCCTGACGACCGTGTGTGAGGAGGATGCTGTCCAGGTTCCAGCCTATGTTGGACAATGTCTTCCACCCTCTCTACGACACACTGGCCCAGCAGAGGAGCGTACTCACACTGTCCTTCCGCACCGCGACCAGGACTTTAGGGTACTTGTCCCCCCTCCCTCTCCCCCCGCGCCCCAGCCCCGTTTGTACTCACACTGCCAGGGCCGGCCAATGCTTCTTGCTCTCCATACGCCATCACGCCGTAACACGTCACACGCATTGATCGCGTGTGTGTGGCTTTGATTACAAATCTTTCCACAGACCTCTGAGTTTTTGTGCGTCTTGTCGACTGTTTTTGAATATTTTCATCCGACCAAATCTGCAGTAAACACTCCACCTCCGCATCACACCAACGTGAACCTTTCACCGCCATTGTTGTTGTTGTTAAATGTCCGCGCATGGTCCGTCCTTCTATTAACTATGTCCGAACAGGCGGACATAGCGCTACTGCCATAGGGCTCATGCTCGTGCTCGTACACGTGCGCACGCTCGTGCTCGTACATGTGCAAACGGCTCCGCTAAAGCCCAACTCTTTCAAGCGGGCCGTGGACGGCCCGCTGGCCGCAGTTATGCGCGGAACGGGTGCACTCACACTGCTTAAATGTACTAGTCTTTAGCTGAAAAAACGGTTTTGGCCCCGGCCAGAAGGCCAGTGTGAGTACGCCCTAGAAGAAGACTCCTCGCACCCAGATGCACCACAGAGCGCCACAGGACATCTTTCCTGCCTGTGGTCATTAAATTATACAATGCATCCCTTGGAGAGTCTGTCCCCCCCTTTCTGTGATTTAAACTCAACTTAGGACAATCTGTTCTATTCTGGTAGAAGGTGGAGGTGGGGCTTACCTCCATGCACAGTCTCGGTTCTGGAACCGTACTCCTCGATATGGGTTAGATCCTATTCTTCTCTGGAGTTGCCCAGGGTGTGAGGCGCCAGGCGGGGGTGGGGATACTCACAAATCCCCGGCTGAGTGCCGTGATGTTGGAGTTTACCCCAGTGGACGAGAGGGTCGCCTCCTTACGCCTGCGGGTTGTAGGGGGGAAAACTCTGACTGTTGTTTGTGCATATGCACCAAACAGTCTCTTCAACATTGCATGGAAGCCTGGGACAGTGCCAAGGGAGTGTCAGACCGTTGTGGTGGTTGCCCTGTTTAAAAAGGGGGACAAGAGAGTGTGTGCAAATTACAGGGGTATCACACTACTCAGTCTCCTTGGTAAATTCTACTCCAAGGTGCTGGAAAGGAGGGTTCGTCCTATAGTCGAACCTCAGATTGAAGAGGAACAACGCAGATTCTGTCCCTGTGTAACAATGGACCAGCTCTTCATTCCACGCAAGGATCCTGGAGGCAGCGGAGTGTGCCCATCCAGTCTACATGTGCTCTGTGGATCTAGAGACGGCATAAGACCTGGTCCCCCAGGAGATAATGTGGGAGGTGCTGCGGGAGTATGGGCTGAGGGGGTCACTTCTGAGGGCCATCCAAGCTCTGTACACTCAAAGCAAGAGCTATTTCCGGATCCTCTGCAGTAAGTCGGATTCGTTCCTGGTGGGGATTGGCCTTCGCCAGGTGTGCACTTTGTCACCAATCCTGTTCGTGATTTTCAGGAGGGTGGCTGGAGTCTCCCTTAGAGATAGGGTGAAAAGTTGAGCCATCCGTGATGAACTCTGAGTAGAGCCGCTGCTCCTTTGCGTTGAAAGGAGCCAGTTGAGGTGGTTCGGCATCTAGGAAGGATGCTCCCTGGGCGCCTCCCTGGGGAGGTGTTCCAGGCAAGTCCAGCTGGGAGGAGGCCTCGGGGAAGACCCAGGACCAGGTGGAGAGTTTATATCTCCACACTGGTCTAGGAACGCCTCGTGATCCCCCAGTTACAGCTGGTCAATGTGGCCCGGGAAGGGGAAGTTTGGGGTCCCCTGCTAGCTGCTGCCCCCGTGACCTAACCCTGGATAAGCGGTTGAAGATGAGTGATGAGTGATTCTGATTCTGATTCGGATAAATGTCTAAAAAAGAAACAAAATTACTTCAAAGATACACAAAATATCCAAAATATCTATACAATTTTCTTTAAAGAGACACCACATATCCAAAAAAGACACCAAGTTACATCAAAGATAAACACAATGTCCAAAAAAAACCCAACAAATTACTTCAGAGACCAAGAATTTCCCGCAAAAACACAAAATTACTTCAGACACAAAATGTCCGAAAGAAAATCAGGGAATGACTTCAAAGAGACACAAAAATGTCCAAAAAAACCACACCAAATTACTTTAAAGAGACACAAAAGATCCCAAAAACCAAAAAAATACCTCAAAGAAACACAAATGAATTAAACAACATCTCCCAAATGTCCAAAAAATGTACCAAATTACTTTGGACACAAGGTCCAAAAAAGACACAAATTTACCTCAGAGACACAAAATGTCCCAAAAAATCTTTTTCTTTTTAATTTTACTTCACCTGTTACATTTTAAAAAGTAAGTTCATCCAACATTTATGCAACATTGTTTTATAGTTTTGGTTCAACAAAAGTAAGAAACGTTCCAATAATGTTTCTGTATGCTGTGAATTATAGTTCGTAGAAAAATAGCGGAAACAAAACCAGAACTGGCAAAAATCTGTATAGGCAGGTTAGACAGGTTAGAAACTGTGCACCCCTATATTTATCTTTCACACAATGGCCTTTCATCATGTCTCTACATCATCGCACACACATACACACCTTCTGATGCACGCACACCAGCGGACAGAGAGTGTGCATCAGAAAATATGCCCCCCCCCCCTCCAAGCTGTAAACCTAGAGGAAACACTGCACAAAATGTTCAAAAAAAAAAGGCACAAAATTACCTCAAAGACACACCAAATGTCCAAAATGACACCAAATGTCCAAACGCACATACGTTTACTTAAGAGACACAAAATGGCCAAAAAAGACACAAAATTACTTTAAAGATAAACACAATGTCCAAAACCCCCACCAAATTTCTTTAAAGAGACACAGAATATCCCACAAAAAACAAAACTACTTCAAAGAGACACAAAATGTCGAAAAAAGACATCAAATGACTTCAAAGATACACAAAATGTTCTTTTTACTTATTATAAGTGCAACCATTTATAAGTAAAAAGAAAAAGATCTTTATGATAGTATGATTATTATTATTAAACACATTCCATCTTATTACAACTGTGTTATATCCATAGGTTTTATCATAGTATTATACATTATAAAGAATATCCAGATAATTTTCATTTATAATAATTTACATTCACAAACGTTGCTAATCACAAATGAAGAGGTTTGTTCTTGAACGCAGCGCAGCATTCTCGTCAGCGCACAGGACAACGCATGCGCACACCGTTAACTTCCTGACAGCTGACGCAGCAGCAGCAGCAGCAGCAGCAGAAACTCACCTGTAAACGTGCTTTGCTTCACTTCTCTGTGTCTTCTTGTATTTTCTGTGTCCGTTTTCAACTAAGGCTCGCTCCCGTGATTCCTCGTGTCCCTCCATGCGCGCTCCCGTGTGCGTGTCGCTGTTTGTTTGGCTGCTGAGCGATGCGGCGACGCGCCCGTTCACTGAGGAGGACATGGCTGCTGTCAGGTAACACAAATTCTTTACTGCAGTGAAAGTGTGTCATCAGCTTAATGCACTGAAAGGAAAAGTGTACAGTTCAGTTAAACGTTTCTATTATATCTAATCTATTCCTGTTGCATTAATGTGTCTGTTGCATTCTCCTGCTGTAGATGTTTGTGCTCATTTAACTCCTTTAATCTACATCAGTGCATCATGTTCTATAAGATCATCATGTGTTTGGGCATGGATGGATTATTAAACAGGCCAAGGGTCCCACCCCCGGCTTTCAACTGCAAAATGTCACTCAGAGGCAGAAAGGAGACACAAAATAATTATAAATACACAAAATGACTACAACAAGACACCATATTACTTCAAAGAGACATGAAATGTCCAACAAAGACACAACATGTATGGAGTAAGACTGCTGTCAAAATGACCTGTCCATAATTCTCTAGTTCATATTCATTATGTTAACAATATGTGTGTCAAAAAAGTTGTTGCACACAAAATTCTGTAGTCATATCCGTGAGTTTGTGAAAGTTTTTATGAGTAAGAATCCAAGAGCTGTGAGTTCAAAGTCTGTGAATTGTGAATACGACTTTGAGTTTACCGATATGAGTAGAAAAATGCTAAGAATGACGTCACTGAGGTCACAGTCAGGTCGCAGGGGAAAGTAATAAATCCGCGATTTTTCCAACCGCGCATGCGCACGTGACCCCAGAGACTAACATGGAGGAAAACAGCCAACCACATGGTGCTGCACTATGCGCCGGAGAAACATCACAGGTGAAGTCAATAACGTGTATATCCATAATTAATTTCATTTAAATAATGTGCATTTTCTTATTTTAAGAAAAATGCCCTGCGTAGTTTCTCTTGAACTTCTCTGTTCTACTCTGATCCGAGCAGCATCCCTAGCAAGTAACCTGCTACTTATACTTGACAATGGTCACGGTTGACCGATCAAAAAGCAGAATTCAGAGTCATGTAGTAATTATTAGGTATTACTGGTTATTCTTTTAAAAAGCTAATGTTTGAATTAGTCTGTAAAGTGTCCTGATAACTTTTGTTATGATTTGGCACTACAAATAAAATTGAATTGAATTGAATTGAAAAATTAGCGCACTACTTGCTAGCAGTGGCGATTGCTCTAAGACTGCAGTGGAAGCTCAGCTTTCCCTAAAATGTCAGCAAAATAAAAAAAAAGTGGTGAAGTAGGTACTGCTTGTGTACTGTGTACATTTCGTTGACTAAATACACATTAGAAAGCCTTCATCTTTAGTTCAGAATCAGCTACTTATCACAGGTAACCGGAGCAACTTCCTCCTCATTCATCCCCACAGCTCCACAGTGCTTTACACAGTCGGACGCTCAGCTTCTACTGACTTCAATGGGGAAGCGTAGAGCGGGTTGTTCCACTGCAGAGAAACTAGACGCTCATTGGATAAATGCTGGGCTTTGTCCCGCCCATCGGACGCTCAGCGTCTCTGGGGGTGTATGGGACAGTTGTCTGGCTCTGCTGCCATTGAGAGGACACTGGTCAAGTCCCTGGAAAAGACGCCTAGTTGGTACGACAAGGTCACAGATCATTTTCTTGAAAGGAACGAAGGGTAGAATTTACATATAAACAAACAAACACATTTATGATGTAGGCCGGAAAAATGAGCTTCCCCTTCTTGAAAGACCAGCAGCCGCCACTGCTTGCTAGGGATGCTGCTCTGATCAGAGTAGCACAGAGAGGCTCAAGAGAAATCACGCAGGGCATTTTTCTTAAAATAAATAAATGCCAAAAGGCCTCTCCCGCTTGATTGGGGGGAAATAAGTCATCCTCCTCTGAAGAATGGGAAGTGTCACTTGGATGCACCATAGGTCCCTCCTTCACATGGCTTCTGATGAAGTCCAGGCCTATGGAACACCAAACCACAGAGGATGTTTTCAATTTTACATGTGGTTAGCCTGACAGAATTATGGTTTTATATATACATTTTTAATGTTGTCTTTTGTAGGGAGCTGACAACCAGTGGCATACAGGGGGGTTCCATGCCTATGTTCCCTCAGCCCTGTGTTCCATCAGCCCTATGTTCCCTTAGCCCTATGTTCCCACAGGACTCTCTGCTTATCTGGACTCTATCTGACCTCTATCTGGTCTTTTTACTAAACTTAACCAGCTCCTTTGTTCGTTGCCTAAACCCAAACAATGGTGGGAACATAGGGCCTAACGTTAATTTTTAGTGAATAAAAAAAAGTTGTAAATGTGGAAACATAGGGCGATGTTAGCCTTCAGGGCTACCAGAATAAAAGCCTTTTTTCTGCCAGAAATTAAACGTTTTTATTTTAACCCAAACTACCATTCAACCCCTAATCCTTTATGGCAGATGGCCCTGAAAGGTAACGTCGCACAACATTAAATTGAGGGTTACTGCCTTGTTTTGTTTTATAAAACGAGAGCTAGTTAGCGTTAGCTTTATACTATAAAAACTTTTCTAACATTGAAAACGGACTTAATAGAATCCTCAAAAAGCTAATAACAACAGAAATAACACCTTACCTGTATGCGTTTCTTCAGATTCGACGGCGAGTTCTTGAACGCCAGCCAGTCGCTACCTTCCTCCATGTCTGCTACAGTACAAGTTCTTGGTTCTCTCTCTACCGTCCCCTCCATAATCTATGGTCCCCCTCACTCACCTGCGACCCCCCTCGTAAAAATTTGAATCATACTCATAAAAACAATCCTAACACAAATCCAATTTCACAGACTCGCTGATATGACTACAGAATTTTGTGTGCAACAACTTTTTTGATACACAAATTGTTAACATTATGAATATGAATTTGAGAATTATGGATACATCTTTTTGACAGCCGTCTTACTCCTCAAAAATTACTTCAAAGTGCCACAAAATGTCCAGAAAAGACACAACAATACTTCCAAGAGACACAAAAGATGTAAAAAGACACAAAATGTCCAAAAAAAGACACAAAATGACTTCGGAGGGACACAAAAGGTGCAAAAAGACCCAAAATTATTTCAGAGACAAAAAATGTCCTAAAAACCCACAAAATTATCTCAAAGAAAAAATATCCAAAAAAAAAACTTGCTTCATAGAGACACAAAAGGTTGAAAAAAGAAACCAAATGTTCAAAAAAGACACAATTACTTCATAGCGACACCAAATGTCCAAAAAAGACACAAAACAACCTCACCTCTTTTTGCATTCAAAAACAAAAAGTTCACTATTGACAGCCACGGGTGAATGTTTCCTTCTAAAGCCAAACGAGGCAGTTTGTGTATAGACCTTCACAGAACTTTGATCATTTAGATGATTCATCTTATTAAAACCTTGAATTGAAATGTCCCTTGACGGATGTTAGAAGTCCTGTTATTTACTTTTAAAGATTTTTTTGGGCAATTTTCCAAGCCTTTATTATATAGGACAGACAGGATATGGGGTGAGAGAGAGGGGGGGACACCGGCCGCCCCGAAGTCCTTATTTTTGACGTATTTATGTTGATGAAATAAAAAATGTTTTTACTGAAGACTGTCTTCTCTGCATCCTGCTTCCTGTTTCAGACAGCGCATCAAATCTATGTTCTACCACGCCTACAACAGTTACCTTGACAACGCTTTCCCCTATGACGAGCTCCGCCCACTCACCTGTGACGGACAGGACACCTGGGGCAGGTTAGGTGACATCATCCAGACAGTGGATAGCCTGTAACTAATAAAGCTGAAGAAGAACACTTGAAAAATATGAATATACAGAATATTATATACACTCTTATATGTTAATATATAAATGTATACAATATCTCATATTTTATATATATTTTATTACTTCTTATATTTTGTTTTACTATGTTAAATGTTGTCTTATATTCATTGTTTTTCTTTAGTGTTTATTTGTTTTTCTATTTTTTTAATCATACATTTGTTTTTTCTTTGATTGAGACTGTCAGCAGGTTTAACATCATGAATCTCTTCTTTTCAGTCTTTTTATAAATATGGTGCGTGCGCGTATTTGTGTGTGTGTGTCACTCCGTTTTCTTGTTCAATTATTTGAACAAATTTCTTTTTTTACTAATGACATGCTTTACTTCCTCATAAGTTTCCATTAGTTCTTAGTTAGTTCATTAGTTTAAGGCTGGCCTTTTCATTTTCCGTGCAACAGCCCCCTCTTGTGTTATTATAATATTGTTATTATTGAAGGTTGAATATGTAGAATCTTTATTAAAAGCTATATATTTTTTTTTTTAAATAACACCCACGGGGCGTTTTGAGGGCTACAGAATGAAAGTATTCCTTTTTGCATAAAGAATATATTTAGTTTGAATTAATATTTTAAAACATTTTGACGGGTTCCACAATGACTTTCTGTCCAGTTGTGTTTCCATGGTAGCAGCCAATAGCGTTGCTGGTTGCCAGGGTTGTCTGTTGTTGGGTGCAGCTACTGTAGGCTGGCACTGGGTGAAATGGAGTTTGCCAATCCTGCAGCTGCTTCGGAGCCTCAGTGAAGGGGGCGTTATTTGTCCCAGCAGCTGAGTGAGCGGAGACCAGAGTCAATATAGGCCGAGCATTCACTCCATGGACTGAGAGAAAGGAGAGAAACGCCATTCAAACGCCATCAGTGAACTACGAACGTGCGAACAAAAGATGGAATATTTCCTGGCCCCTTTGAGTAGAAGCCTGTGTAAAACAGTGATTTGTCACCGATGTTGACCGCTGTCTTCTCTGATCTCAGCGTGTCAAATCCCAGCATGCTGGGAGACTTGCTCCACACGCTCCCCGTACGCGCGGCTACAACTCTCTGCACGCTCCCACTATGCGCTTTGTGGATTTCTGAATCCTCTTGGCAACAGCTCGCTAAGCTCCGCTCTGTTGTTGTTCTCAATCGTTTCTGTCTGGATAAATCTGTGGTTAAATCACCGCAATGTCTCCTTCTACTCTGAAAAAGAAAGGTCGACACAGAAAACCGTTCACTAGAGAAGTTTTTGTTTCTGTCACTGTGAAGCCTGTGTTTACTCTGCAACCATATTTGTGTGTGAAGGGTATAAGTATAGAAGGTATTTTCATAAAAACCATGCTAACTTCAACACCACTTTCCCACTAAACTGTTAAAAAATATTCTGCATTTACATTTACTTGTGTTGTGTGTTTTTGATGAATAAACTAATGTTTAAGATGTGCCTTTCAGCCTGGTAAAGTAACTAGTTACAGAAGTAATCAGATAAATGTAGTGGAGTAAAAAGTAGAATATCTCCACTGATTTGTAGTGGAGCAGAAGTATAAAGTAGCATGTAAATAAAATACTCAAGTAAAGGACAGGAGGCTCAAACCTCGGGTTAACATGTATGTGTGTATGTATGTATATTCATTGAATAGCCCTGCTCTAATATATATTCATACTTGTTAATTTTTCTCTCAAAATGCATCAGATTGATGCTTTTAGGGGAAGAATATTGCGCGACACCTTTTTCACCCCTGACCCGTTTTCATGCCTGATCTTTATTTAGCTGGAACGGCTAATGCTAACGGCTAACGCTAACTGTCAGTCAAACTCCTCTAATACTTGTTTTTATGGTGTGATTTGCTGGAGGGGACGGGTTCAAACAGACTCCGCTCTCCTGTAGGCTACTGGGCCTGGTCTGACCAACCTGGCAACCCGACTGATAGACTTATTTTTTGTTGTTACGATCTTGAGACACTAGATGGTGGTGTTCGACTCATTCTCCATAATCAAACTTTAATATCATTATTTTGAGCATGATATTCAATATTTTGCCAGTCAATAATAAGTCTGAATATCTCCCCTCCATCGTTCCTCAACAGTTTCTCGCTCACGCTGATTGACGCTCTCGACACTCTGCTGGTAAGACCTGAGACTGTGAACGTGTTAGAGCGTTAACGCAGAGGAACCATAGATTCAACCATGTTAAGAGAGTCATGCTCTAAAAATGTTTTCTCTGAAGGTTTTGGGAAACCGCACTGAGTTCCAGCGCGTGGCGTCGCTCCTCCAGGACACCGTGGACTTTGACATCGACGTCAATGCCTCCGTATTCGAAACCAACATCAGAGGTACAGAGAAGGAGCTGCGAGGGGCGAAACACACACGTTTATATCACAAAACCATGTTAGATTTGAATAGATTGTATGTTTGTGTAGTGGTGGGTGGGCTGCTGTCGGCTCACCTGTTGGCAGGTCGGGGGGGCCTGGAGCTGGAGCCTGGTTGGCCCTGTTCAGGTCCGCTGCTGAGGATGGCCGAGGACGCTGCCAGGAAGCTGCTGCCTGGTATGAAAACACACACATACACACACACACACACACAGAGTCTCAGTATCTATCAGTGTGTGTTGTACGAATGTTTCCAGCGTTCCAGACTCCCACCGGTATGCCGTACGGGACGGTGAACCTGCTGAACGGCGTCAGTCCCACAGAAACACCCGTCACGTGCACCGCCGGTGTGGGAACATTCATCCTGGAGTTTGCCACGCTGAGTCGTCTAACGGGGGACCCAACATTTGAGAACGCAGCCCGCCAAGCGCTGAGGGCCCTGTGGAAGACCAGATCTGATATTGGGCTGGTAACGAGTCCACCTGTCTGTCTGCTCTCGACACGACTACAGTGATCATCAGCATTTTACTTCACGTTTTAGACTTTTTAACAGAAGGGAAAGCATATACATTCCATTAACATACACAACTGATGATTAACAGGTTGCATTTAAAAGCTCCCACTTCTTGATGAAGTTATCGTTCATAATCCCTGTAGAATTTTTC
>NC_139834.1:30661704-30669204 GCF_963691815.1 Echiichthys vipera
CATACACGCACGCACGCACACACACACACACACACACACACAGGTCCTGACTTAAACACATAATGTGGTAAATGTAAATTTCCCTTGTGTGTGTTTCAGTCTCTCCTGGGGAACCTGGACAGCGCTGTGAGAACCTTCCAGAACTATTACTCGGTGTGGAGACAGTTTGGAGGTCTGCCGGAGTTTTACAGCATCCCTCAGGGTTACACTGTGGACAAGAGGGAGGGATACCCACTGAGACCAGGTGAGTCCACCAACCTCTCACCCAGCACAGAACCTACCCTGAGATGGGGGCTTTTATTTTGAA
Source organism: Echiichthys vipera (assembly GCF_963691815.1). Classification (NCBI taxonomy): domain Eukaryota; kingdom Metazoa; phylum Chordata; class Actinopteri; order Perciformes; family Trachinidae; genus Echiichthys; species Echiichthys vipera. The sequence goes on from NC_139834.1 coordinate 30,662,012, forward strand.
GGGCTCTTTGCATAATTCTTTCACTCTTTGACTAACAGGTGAACTAAGTGTTTCTGTGTGTGTTGGATTACTGCAGAGCTGATAGAGAGCGCCATGTACCTGTTCAAGGCGACAGGTGACCACACCTACCTCCAGCTGGGCCTCGACGCTCTGGAGTCCATAGAGAAGATCACCAAGACGCCCTGCGGCTACGCCAGCGTAAGATACAATCAGAAAGAGACCAAACTTTAGTCTGAAGCTTATTTGGTCATGAATATAAGAACTCTCCTACAACCTGCCATGATACCAACATGATGTGAGATCTACCTGACACCCTCGTTTCAGATGGACGCAGTTTTTCACAGGTGTTCAGGTACATTGTTTGTTAACATGTCACAGGACTCTGTTGCTAATTGGCTGCAGGTATTATCCGGCCCAAAAGGTAACTCTTCACAACTTTTAGTTTGACTGCACTTTTGCTGCTGCTTGGTGTCTCTCTGAGGACGAACTGAAGCACAGCAGAACTTTGAGCTGGATGCTAAATCAACATGCTAACATGCTTTATTCAGATTCTCACTCAACGGACCAATCACAACCGTTGATCTGTGCTGCGGGTTGAAGATGATGACTGACGGAGGACCATCACGCTTGAACTTAGTTACGCAACCTAACCGGCGTTTTCTGCGCAGCGCAGCTTTCCAGGCTCATGACAACAAACGTGATTCAAATAAACAAACTGAACCAGAGTTAATAATAATATAAATAATAATGATGGAAACAACAGTAGAACAAATGTTTGTTTTTTCTTCCTGCAGGTTAAAGACCTGCGAGATCACCAGCTAGACAACAGGATGGAGTCCTTCTTTCTCGCTGAGACCATCAAGTACCTCTACCTGCTCTTTGACCCCGCCCACTTTCTGCACGGCGGGGGGTCAGAGGGGGGCAGGTCCTGGGAGGAGGGGGGTGATGGGGGGCAGTGCGTTTTAGGGGCTGGGGGGTTCATCTTCAACACGGAGGCTCACCCTCTTGACCCGGCGGCGCTGTACTGCTGCAGCCAGCACAATCAGGACCGACAGGAGCTGCGGGACATCCTGCTCAGCCTGTCGCAGCCCGTGGGAAAGCCGAGCGGCCGATCGAAACCGCCTGCCAAACAGACACAAGGCCCTCCCTCTGGCCAATCACACAGCATTGCTCTGAAACCAGGTGAGAAGAAGACGGCCCCCCTGCTGTCCTGTCCCGTCCAGCCGTTCAGCTCCCGACTCTCCATCCTGGGACAAGTTTTCACCGACAAGACCTGACGCTCGCCAGGTTCACAGGACCTGCATCACCTGACGTCATCAGTCAGGGGACGAGGACAAAGAACCAGAGGGGTGTAAGCATCCGGTGTGCAAACCAGTTTAAAGGGCCGTCCACTCCAATGATAACCATTTGTGCGTCCACACGGTGTCACCAGTCACTCGCTGCACAATCCAGCAGTGTCCGATCCACGTCCCTCGTCTTCTGCTTTATTGTGTTTCCTAAACACATCAATCAGCTCACATGAAGGAGGCAGATACATCTACACAGCACCTGATTTAGCTTTTGTCTTTATCCCTTTTAATAAGAATAAGAAGAAAACAGGCGATGTTATGTCTTTTAACGCCACTTTATTACACGTTGTTTATTATATAGTTTCAACACAGTTTCAAAACATCACAAAAAGATGCAAAATGACTAAAAACATGCAAAATCACCACAAAAGATGCAATATTGCTTAAAAAATAGATGCAAAACCACCACAAAAAGATGCAAAAGGGCTTAAAAAAAAGATGCAAAACCACCACAAGAACAAAAAAAACCCCTTTATTACGTGTTCTTTATTATTTTGTAGAGTTTCAACACTTAATTAATCGTTCATCAAATCGCTCTGAAAGTGAAGGATATTGTTCTTCACCGTCATCCTTATCGTTGTGTTCCATCCACCTGAAATCAAACCGATTTTAAAAACTTTACATTTATCGTTATCTTTACAGCAACAGTTCTCGGTGTGGACGGCCTTTTAGTCGAATACCGAAGAAGAAAAATTATCCGTTGACAGATTTAGCAGCATCCATAAAGCTGTTTGTGGTTTGACGATGAAGACTAGAAGACGAGTGAACCAAAAACTCTGTGTTGACACTGATGCAGTTAATTTATTTATTAGAAATTGTGATTTCACAGATTTATGAGCTGAACATATGTATCTGTTGTCAGACATTGAATGGTTGTGGGGTTTTTTTGTTTTTTTTTAAATTATGTTTTTTGATTTTCCACAAAGAAGAGAGAAAATAAAAAGTAAAGAACACAGCACATCAAGCATTACAACACTATGGTCATAAAATTGGCATAAACAAAAGACAGAATATAAGAGCACAGAAAACAATAGTTAAATAGGTCAGTAGACTTACACAAGATCAAACTCTTTTTTGATACTTTTTTCACCTAGTACTTACACATTTAAGGACATATTACACATAAATTGTACTCTGCCTTGCAATTCTACATTGTTGATAAGAGTTGCAATTTTTATAACTAGCTTTTATTTTATTGGAGGTTAAAGTTTAGGAATAATTAGGGGCGTGGTCTCTTGAGTGACAGCTAGCCTCTGGCCCTCACTTCTCCTCGGAGGTAAACGTCAGCCAGATGGACGTATCTCCCTCCCCCCAACATCACATACATGTCCTTTTTTGGTCAGAGGAAATGAGGCGGAGACAAAGTCTGACAAGATGGCGACTCCCTTAGGCGAGGACGATTGGATCAAGTTGAAGACTAGCCTCGACGGAGGAGCTACGTCCATTTTTATACAGTCTATGGTGAGAACACGTGTTTTCTTGTAACTTCTGATGGTTGAACTCATCGAGAGTTTGATTTTCCACAAAGAAGAGAGAAAAGAAAAAGTGAAGAAATAAAAAGTAAAGAACACAGCACATCAAGCATTACAACACTATGTCATGGTCATAAAATTGGCATAAACAAAAGACAGAATATAAGAGCACAGAAAACAATAGTTAAATAGGTCAGTAGACTTACACAAGATCAAACTCTTTTTTGATACTTTTTTCACCTAGTACTTACACATTTAAGGACATATTACACATAAATTGTACTCTGCCTTGCAATTCTACATTGTTGATAAGAGTTGCAATTTTTATAAATAGCAGAATTTGCTCAGTATACTCAGGAAAAAATGCATGTACAGGCGAAACTTGATTTTAATATCTCATATTTAGAGCCTGAATCAAGTACAGCCTGTATTGGTTTATATAAAGGCTATGCTATGGTATTTATTGCAGGTCATCCAATTCGGTAGATGGCGCTGTGGTTAAAAACCAGGTGCTCAGAGCTGCCAGGAGGAGGCAGTGTCGCTCCTCTGACCCTCTGTGGTGTCAGGACCCTGACTGTCAGATAAACTACAAGGTGTTCACGTTTTCTGATACCTTTCATATTTTTTCACGTGACAGTTTTCATCATCCAACTCTGACTGACTGATGAAACGACCTGAACATCAACATGCAGTAAAAGTCATAACACCACAGTCCTTCCTTCTGTAGATGTTTCATCATTCTCTGTATCATTCATGTCTCATCAATGCATGTCACTAATTCAACTTCTTCCCCGGAGTTGTTTGTGCTTTGTCGTCTCTCAGGTCTCTGCTGATCGTGGCAGTGCCTGCTGCTATTATTACTATTACTCGTATATACTATCATTAGTTTTATAAATTTAAATAAAAATAAAAATTAAAGAATGTTTTCGTCGCCACTGTGAGCACAATATTGCTGGATTAATACGGTATATAACTATAATAGACATTACTACTTTTCTTAAAGATAGCTGCTCATGGAGGAATTGTTGGGTCTCTGTAACTCATAAATAAGTCAGAGTGTGGTCTTACCTACTCCATATGTACAGTGTCTTGAGATTACTTTTCTTATGATTTGGCACAGGCTGTTCTCATGCAAGTAATGTGTGTGTATTACATATATTTATTGTGGGTCATAAAACACTTGACTCTAAGCCTGGGGAGCGGGGTTCAATTCCCTTCCGTGCTAAACCAATCCTTCTTTTCTGATACTAACCAAGTGTTTTTCATGGCTAACCCTAACCGTCACCTTTTGTTGGCTGAAATTGTTGTTTTCTGTGTGTTGTTGTTCTTCCGGTTTAGCGTAGTATGACTTCCGGTCCGTCAACAAGCATAACTTTTCGAAGTATTTGGTACAAATCTGTTCATGAGAATCAAGCCCCCACCAAAGCACTGTCCACTAGGGGCAGGTTTTATAATAGAGCTGTTTCTCATTGACCCCCATGTTAAACCGCCTGGGACAAAAAACATTCTAGTCTGTATGTTTAGGTCATATCTCCATGACAACACTGGGGGGGGGGGGGGGGGTTTGGACCAGGCTAGCTTTTATTTTATTGGAGGTTAAAGTTTATGAATAATTAGGGGCGTGGTCTCTTGAGTGACAGCTAGCCTCTGGCCCTCACTTCTCCTCGGAGGTAAACGTCAGCCAGATGGACGTATCTCCCTCCCCCCCAACATCACATACATGCCCTTTTTTGGTCAGAGGAAATGAGGCGGAGACAAAGTCTGACAAGATGGCGACTCCCTTAGGCGAGGACGATTGGATCAAGTTGAAGACTAGCCTCGATGGAGGAGCTACGTCCATTTTTATACAGTCTATGGTGAGAACATGTGTTTTCTTGTAACTTCTGATGGTTGAACTCATCAACTCTCTGCAGTGGTCATTTAATATTAATAATTTCTCTTTTATTCAGTGCATATTGTTTGATTCAGTGTTAATAAATAGATTGAGTTTTTGGTAGTTTCTGTGTCTGTGGTGGAAGAAGAAGTCTGGATCTGTTTGTCATTTAGCTTCAGCAGAAATCCCCTCCTCCGTCATTCAGGGTGGGATCTCTCTACTTCACTTCCCTCCTTCCTCTCTCTTGCTCCATCCTTTACATCACTCTCTGGGTGGGGCTCATCTCTTTTATTTGACCTTTTTTCATTGCTCCTCCATCGCTCTTCCTCCTTCCTTCCTTCCCTCTCTTCTTCCTTCCCTCCTCCTTACCTCGTTCTACCTTCCGTCCCTTCATCCTTCCTTCCTTCCTTCCCTCCCAGCTTCCTTCCCTCCTCCTTTCCTTCCTCTCTTCCTCCCTCCCTCCCTTCACTAATTCCCATCTTCTTTCCCTTCCTCCCTCCCTCCCCTCAGGGTGTGTCTCTCTGAAGACTCCATCATGACGAACTGGTGTTGAGTGTTTTCTTGACTTTGGTCCAGACGTGTCTTAAAAGCAGATTTGATACCTCACACTCTTTTCTCCCCTCTGTTGTCACTCTATTCTGCGTTACTGTGTCTCTGTTATCACTCTGTTTAACATGCAGCCCCTAAATAATGAAAAAAATATTTTTCTTCCTTCCTTCCTCCACTCTATATTAAAATATGAATGAGGACAGAGATAGCGAGATACTTATTACAGCTGCATTTCTGGTAGAGATGAAACGGCAAAAATACTGTTTTATTTGCTTTGTTCAGGAAACGATGCTCCCTCTTCTCATTTACTCTAGCTCGCTCTGCCATTTCTACCAGCTGACAGTTTTTTACGTGACTCGACCAGCAGACTTCACTCCAATCGGCTACTACAGTGCTTCCACCTCACTTCAACTCCTTTAAATCATTTTATTTTTATAAATAGATTACAATATTTCATAGCAAAAAAAAACACCATTTTATTAGTAACTTCCCGAACCCAATCAGCTGCACCATTCCACCTTCATCCTCTGTTTAATTGGAGGATTCTGTCTGTTACACATTCTTCTGTTTTGCAGTTTTTGGCACTCTTTGCATCCCTTTGCAAACATTTATTTTTGAAAAGTGTTATTCAAACAAAGCCTGCAGTTCCGCCCGTCGACTCGTGAGTGTCTCTGCTCTGCACACTCATAGCAGTAATAACAGTATGAAGAACATGTGATGATGCAATCTGCTACAGCTGCTCTGCTTCCTGTCGGAGTGAAGTCAGTCAGAGGGGATTAACTGCAGCCCTGCACCAACATGCAGCTCGCTGACCTTTTATCGCCAATGAAATTGGACTTTTAAATTCCTTTGGAAGGGTTCAAATTTCAACTTGAACCGTACATCCAACACCCATGGACGGATTACTTGACGGGCCTACCAGGCATAGACTCATCAAATGTTGTTTAAAAAAAAACAACAACACTTACTGATCACAAAGAGATGCTAAATGACTACAAGTATACACAAAACGGCCACAAAGACAGAGAAAATGACCAGTGGTTCAAAAATGACCACAAAGAGATGCTAAATGACTGAAAATAAATACAAAAGAGACCAAAATTACAAAACAAAGATGCGCAATGATTAAACGTAGAGGTAAAATTACCAGAGAGCGAAACAAAACGACATAGACACGTAAAAAGTCTAAAAAAAGATGCAAAGCCACCAGGACATACAAAACAAATAAAAAAGTGACCTAAAATGACGAGAAAAAGATCCAAAATGACTAAAAATAGACGTAAAACCACCACAAAAGGTGGCAAAATGACTAAAAATAGAAGCAAAACCACCACAAAAAAATATGCAAACTGATTAAAAATAAATACAAAATCACCACAAAAAGATGCAAAATTATTTAAAATAGAGGTAAAATGACCAGATAGAGAAAAAAAACCCACAAAAAGATGCAAAATGACTACAAAAATACAAACAGTTAATTTGGGTGTATTGTTCCTACGTAGAAAGAGTTGGGGGCCTCCTCTGAGCCGTGTTACAGCTGCCGGGGCTGGTGTATTTTTGTGCTTTGGACAGAGCTAGCAGAGTTTCCCACTACTTCCAGTCTTTATGCTAAGCTAGGCTAGCCACATCCTAACACCAGCTCCATTAACACAGAGAGATGAAACTGATCTCAATAAGATGTATTTCCCAAAATCAAAACTATTCCTTTAAGATGCAAAGAATTAAAGTAAGGGCAATGGAAAGACACATCACTAAGAAAGTAAGGCTTCACCAAAAGAGACTTTTTGAATCTTCTGACGTCTTTGCAGTTAGATCATTTATTTCAACCATTTTCCCAGGCAGGAGGAGCTTCCCTTCTCTCAGTCTGTCTCTTTTAATTAACTGTGGGATCTTGCCCTGTCTCCTCGTTCTTGTGAGCTCTATATCTCATTTGCGTATTACTTAAGTAGT